>NC_069719.1:24865463-24995463 GCF_027358585.1 Pangasianodon hypophthalmus | reverse complement strand
ACATGGTGGACGTTTGTAATTATTGACATGGTGAAGTTTTCTGTGAGGAATACGTTTATGTAGCATTTTTGGAAGGAGTCTCCAGTAGCAGCACTTTGTAACAACACAGTAAAGGCTTCAGATCGGAAGGCTTTATGCTTCGAGAGAAAAAAGAGTAGATGCTGATAAGGGAATGACTGTTTATAGCTGTTATAGCACAAGCGATAACAGGAACTAACTTGTTTTGTGGACATTTCACACCATTACAAACATAACTACAAATGGATAAAAAGAGGACATTCCGTGATAATTTTTTGAAAAAAATGTTGTAAATTAGTATTAACAAATTGCTGTGGTATAAGAGGAATAAAATAATTGCAAAATTAATCAGTTACGTGGTAGTAACACGTCAGCAAAACACCACCACATCATAATTATTTTCCTTTAGCCCGCTCCATTATGCTTTATTCCTGGCTTAAAAACTGCTTTTCAATTCCAGATACTTAAAAATTTAGTATCTGAATGCATTCGAATATTAATTAGGAATAAAATTTCCTTTTACACTACCATCTCACAAGCAAACTTTCGAACATATTGCATAAAACACAGGAAGTCAAAACTCAATATACAATGAAATCCAAGCAGTTTCCTCACAAGGCTTTTCAGGTTTATGTGGCTTTCTGCCGATTTAGAGGCTAGCAAGTTAGAAAAGTTACTAGCAAAGCTCTTACCTCAAGCAGCAAGGGTCGTTTGACCAAAACTTTTGGGCAATGTGTTTTATAGCATTATGTTTTATAGCCTTTATAGCCTTATAGCAAGCGACTCGAAGTCAAATGTGATGTTAAACATTCAAATGTGTATTTTCACCTTTACGTAATGCGTAAACATTACGCGCATTCGAATAGTGAAATTCATTTTGACAGCCCGAGTCTGCATTAATTCCATGTATAAATCTGATTCTGATCTGATGTGCTTCTCTGGGCCATGTTAAGGTGGGTGTTAAGTGTATGTGGCTGATGGAGGCACACTGAAAGGTTATCCTTGTTAGCTAGATTAAAGCTTTAAATGCACTGTCATGAGCAGAATCGATGAGCCACTTCATGGCCGAGCCTTATTGATTTGTCTCATCAAGGGGTCACACACTGCGTCCACAGGGCATAGGCTTATAAACATTAGCTTTGTACCATACTGCATCACACTTCCATGGTAAACCATAGAAAATCTATGCTACTGTTAGCTATTTAGACTGATTCACCGGTGCTATGATACTGTCTGTACAAGAAAAGTGGATTAGCTGTATACTGTATGTATAACCATGGATATATTTCAGTCTATAAGCATACACTTGCGTTCATGAGCAGTGAAATACCATCTGAGATGACTTTACTTTCTTGATATTATTTTATTGACTGATTATAGATCTTGGATAGATCAGGATGCAGATATATCTCTGCCTTAAAAAAGGCATGTCCTTCAGCACCCCTCATAATCCCATCACTACAAGGCTTTTCTCTCTTTTTTTAACTCACCATCTTTTTCTCATTTACTGAGGTACAGTCTGAGGTTTAAACTTGTTCCTTTGCAGTGTTTCTGGTCACTGCATCCAGATGCTATCAAATCTGACCCCTAGTCAGACTTAATACATCCAGAATGAATATGTCCTTTCAAACAGACAGAGTACTGCCAGACACAGCCATACAAACAGACTCAAACCATCTACATACCAAAAATCAACAACACCCACACATCCAGACTAAACACATCTAATATCAAACATCCATACAGCCAGTAATAAAACATTTAGACATTCAGACACAATAATGCATCAGGGCGAAATAAGGATTAAAACATCGCAGGGTGTGCAGTTATACCACAGGTTGGTGTGAATACGCCTGATTTTATCCGTGGTAGAGTTACTTTGAAGTTTATTATTTTGCTATATCAACATGTCACAATGTGTTTTACTCCACTTATACCACAGCTATTTGCCTAACGATTTATATTTATTAAAAATTGGCATCACACTTTAAAAAAAAAAAAAAAAAAAAAAAAAAAAAGACACAATGCACTTTTATCCATTTGTATTGACACTTAATTATGTGGAATTTGCCAACTACTACAATGTTTTTCATTTGGGTCATACTTTTTATCCATTTAGAGTTACATTTGTGGAACAACCATTAGTTAGTACGAGTTAGTTCCTGTTATCATTTATGTTATAGCAGTCTTATTAAATTTTAAGAGTGAGAAAAATACTATAATATACTGTAATATATATAATATTATAAACAATTCGGGACATGCCATTACAGGAAAATAAACTTTGCTTCGTGCCAGGCCGCATTACACCAACCCGTCACTGATTATCTTCCTTTAACAGCATGCCCCCATTATATTTTATTCTGTGCTTAACTGTAATAATTATTTGCGATATATTATTTTTATTTATAGTCCAAACCGTCATACAACTCAACACATACACAGACAATACACAGTTCAACAAACACGCATGAATCTGGGCTCAAGATATCCATGCATCATGACTGAACACCTCTATACACACATACAGCCATGTTTAAACAACCAGATTCAACACATCCACACCTCAGTAAGTCCATCTAGATTGACAAACACCAACCTGACATGCCATTTTTCCAGGTAATTGTTTAGTTTGTGTTAGATGGGTTTGAGGCTAGCATCTCCTTTAGTCTTGTAGCAATGGAGGGAGTTACTGTTCAATAGTTACTGTTCAAGTATTAGTTTCTCAAACATTACATTTTTTTCTAATAATTTGCACTCTAATGGTTTATTGAAATTAATCTCAGGTGAGCATTCAGGAACTGTGATAAATTAGGGTTTACGGAGTTACAGCTCACAATAATGGTTAGACAGTTAGGTTAGACACCAAAAGCAGAACAGTGTTGCTAAGAATGCTCGTGTGTTCTGTCAGCTCTCAGCACCAAGCAGGCAGACTGAAATAAAGCCAGTGATAAACAGGAGTTATGATAAGAAGTGAGCATCATTTCATTAAAGCTGTGCAGGTTTATGGGCTGGAAATGAGCTGAGACAGCTCCTGTCTCTGCCTTCCAGGCCATTTTGCGTTTTCTAGCTTCATCACAAGTGCTTTAGGGAACAATGCACATTCTGTGGTGGGGTTGGGGAGGAATTTCAATAAAATTCTGCACACATAAGGGGGTGGAATCTATCGATATTGCACCAGAGTGCGGTTGAATTCACAAATCTGATTGGTCAGAAGGTGTTGATTCATATTCTAATACAACAGCTTACCAAATTACACAGGGACTTGTACAGTGGATGCTAAAAAAAAAAAAAAAAAAACACTTGTGTAATTGTTGATATGGTGAAGATTTCTGTGAGGAAACTTTTATTTAGCATTTTTAGAAGGAGTCTCCAGTGTCAGAGTGAAAGGTAATGCTGTAACTTTAAGTTTTTCAACAAGGTGAAAGTTTTCAGGACGGAAGGCTTTGCGGTTTCTCAGTAACATGACAAGCTGCATTTTTTTTTTTTTTTTTAATTTTTTCTCATTAACTTCAAGAGGGAGGAACAAAGAAAAGCTGATGAGAGAATAGCAATGTTAATACCTGTATAATTGATATCAGGAACTTATTTGTTTCATAGACATTACACAACATTAAATATAACTATAAATTCTGGGAAAGAAAATGTTTTGGCTCTGTAATTTGTAAAAATATCTTGAAAAAGCACTTGTCTTGATAAATATCCCCAAAATGTGAAAACTATCATGTAATCCAATCACGATGGGGACCAGACAAATAGTTACTTGTCCATTTTATTATCATTTTATTATAATGACAAAAAATGATTGATGACTGAAGCCAGTAGTGATAATGGTGCATAACTGGAAGCCTCCCAAACAGTGCAATGGCAATGTTTTCACTGTCTCATTTGTAAATTGAGGGTTAAAAACCCGACAATGCCTCAGCCATTCATAGCTGGGAGTCAGTGAGAGAATTACTGGCCTGAGATGAGACGCAATGCTTTTTCAGAATGACACAAGCCAACCTTGGGCTTCGTCTATACACAGAAGAGTGTGTTCAGCGTCCCTGCAACAGTTTATGAACACTACCTATTGACGGCTGGTGGTAATATTCAATGAAGCTCTAAAATCTAATACACACCCATTGCTAACAGATGCTCAAACTCAAGGATATACAAACATAAAAATCTCCATAGACAAAAAATTGGCAGTAGAATGGGTCATACTGAGACTTCAGTATGAGTTCATAGAGTATATAGAGTTATATACTTAGAGTATATAACTATGTACTATGTATATATACATAGAGTTCAGTGACTTTAAACGTGGCATTGTCATAGAATGCCACCTTTGCCACAAGTCAGTTCTTGAAATTTCTGCCCTGCTGTATCTGCCCCGGTCATTTTTAAGTGCTATTATTGTGAAATGGAAACATGTAAGAGCAACAATAGCTCAGCCATGAAGTGGTAGACGACGTAGAGTGTCGAAGTGCATTTACAGAGTTTCAAACTGCCTCTAGAAGCATCATCAGCACAAGAACTGTTCATTGAGAGCTTCATGAATTGGGATTCCATGGCCAAGCAGCTACACACAAGCCTAAGATCACTATGCACAATGTTAAGTGCCGACTGGAGTGGTGTAAAGCACGCTGCCACTGAACTCTGGAGCAGAGGAAATGTGTTCTCTGGAGTGATGAATCATGCTTCACTATCTGCCAGTCTGATGGACGAATCTGGATTTGGCGAAGGCCAGGAGAATGCTACAAGACACAGTCAGAGATAGGAAGAAATCAGCCCCAGCCTCGCTTCTTCATACCATTCTGTCTATTTTTCTTACCACTATTAGTGGTGCTGTTGTGCTTGGTTCCATAAAAATCCAAAATAATCCACCTTAAAAGATTTGTTAACAGCAAATAATCTGATGTGGATGTCAAAAATGAAACCTTGATTTCTTTTTTCTTTGAAAGACAGGGGACCTTAGCCCATTCCTGGATGCAGCATTGTTCCATTGTAAAAGTGTCTATTTTTTGCTTGTGCTTGTCTTCACAAGCAGGTCTGAGCTGAATATTGAGGTGGTTGATCTGAATATTTCTAGAAGACATAATTGCATCCTGTCAGATGTTCTTCTTTTAACTGCAATACTGTAATCAATGTGAAGGCAGCTGTTTACAGATGATTGACAGCCCTGTATCTATAATTTGAGAACCTATTCTTGCCATAGCCATGTTTATCATTGAAGAATATCATTGGTTTTACTTGGAAGAAATAAATGTGAATTATACAGATTTTTTTAAAAAATAGACTCAATTAGACCCAATGTATCATATACAGTCAGGTCCATAAGTATTTGAACAGCGGGACAATTTTTGTAATTTTGCCTCTGTACACCACCACAATGGATTTGAAATGAAGCAATCAAGATGTAATTGAAGTGTAGACTTTCAGCTTTAATTCAAGGGGTTAAACAAAAATATTGCAATAACCATTTAGGAACTGTAGTACCTCCATTTACCCAGGCTCAAAAGTAATTGGACAATTAACTGATAAGCAGTTTAATGTCCACATGTGGCCGGTTTTCTCTTTATTTCATGAGAAATTTAAGAGATTAAAGGTCTTGGGTTAATTCCAAGTGTTGAACTTGCATTTGGTAGCTGTTCATGGGAACTTTGACTATGCGGTCCAGAGAGGTGCCGATGCAAGTGAAGGAGGTCATCATTAGGCTGAAAAACAAAACAGACCCACATGTAAGGGTGATAGTCTAGTGTCCACAGAGAGATAGCAGAAACTTTAGGAGTGGCCAAATCAAAAATTTGGTACATTCTTAAAAAGAAGGAATGCACTTGCGAGCTCAGCAACACCAAAAGACCTGGAAGACCATGGAAGAAAACTAAAGTGGATGATCGCAGAATTCTTTCCTTGTTGAAGAAACACCCCTTCACAACATCTAGCCAAGTCAAGAACACTCTCGAGGAGGCAGGTGTATCATTGTCAAAGTCTACAGTCAAGAGATGCCTTCGTGAATGTAAATACAGACAGTTTACCTCAAGATGCAAACCGCTGGTAACACTCAAGAACAGTAAGGCCAGATTAGGCTTTGCTAAAAACCTCTTTAAAAAATAAACCTGACCAGTTCTTATGCAAGATTAACTTGCACCAGAATGATGGGAAGAGAAGAGTATGGAGAAGGAAAGGGAGGGCTCTTGATCCAATGCACACCACATCTGTCAGACATGTGGAGACAGTGTTATGGCATGGGCAGATATGGCTGGGTCATTGGTGTTTATCAATGATGTGACTGCTGATGGAAGCAGCAGCAGGATGAATTCTGAAGTGTAGAGAGCTATACTTTCTGCTCAGATTCAGTCAAATGCTGCAAAACTGGCAGGACGGTGCTTCACAGTACAGATGGATAATGACCCAACATGTACCGCGAAAGCAACCCTAGAGTTTGGAAGTGGAATATTCTTAAATGGCTGAGTCAGTCACCTGACCTCAACCCAACTGACCTCAAGCTGCCTTTCACTTACTGAAGACAAAACTGAAGGCAGAAAGACCCACAAACAAGCAGCAACTGAAGGCAGATGCAGTAAAAGGCCTGGCAAATCATCTCAAGGGAGGAAACTCCACATTTGGTGATGTCCATCGGTTCTAGACTTCAGGCAGTCATTGACCGCAAAGGACTTGCTTCCAAGTATTAAAAATAATCCTAATATTTATGATTATGTTAGTTTGTCCAATTACTTTTGAGCCTGTTAAAATGGAGGGACTCTGTAAAAATGGCTGTATTTCCTAAACAGTTAATGCAATATTTTTGTTAAATCCCTTGAATTAAAGCTGTAGTTCTACACTGCAATCACATCTTGATTGCTTCATTTCAAATCCACTGTGGTGAAGTACAGAGGCAAAATTACAAAAATTGTCTCACTGTCCAAACACTTGCGGACCTGACTGTACACCAGTAGCTCGGTAAAGGAATTTATTACTTGGCTACCCTGGCCAAGCAGATATGTTTTGAATGTACACATTTGTGTTGGGTATAGTATGACCTTTACTTCATATACATACATTGTGAGAGAGCAAACATGCACACAGTTATCAGATCCTTTGAACAACGGCACACACAAAAGCTATTTGAGTAAGAGCTCCCCCTTGTGGAGAATCTTCAGCTTGTTGAACATGGGGGTTTGAGTGAGGGAGTGAGCTACAAGCCAGGTCAGTGGAGGATTTGCATCTAAAAACAAAAAAAAAAAAGATAAAATTAGCAGTGGACTTGTAGTTTAAGGCCCTACTGTATATGTGTGGTGGCCTGGAAAAACCCTTCACGTGGTGTAATTTTGGCATTTTCTACTATTCATATTGTTCTGAATACAGGAACAGGATCTTCTTGAACTGAAATATGTTTCGTTTTTGTATGTATCTGAATCACAAGAAAAGATCTAGCATCAGTATCTGATTTCAAACTGAACTGATTACGCAGATATCCATTTCACTACAGCACGTAGCTATCCAACAGCTTCAACAAACTGTCTAGTAAGGTTTCACACATCTTTAGGCAGACTACTTTAGCTATTGTATTTATTAAACTGGCTCATTCCACCGCATAATATTTGCAGGAAGTTAGCCAAGGAAGGATTAAAAAAAAAACAAATGAGACATTTCTACGTTGTATTGTGTTTTTTTTGGCTGCTTGGTAGAATTCAGCCACAGTGACATCCAGGCTACGTTAATATTACCAGGTTGTGACACAGATCTGATTTTCTGGCACCGATCTGATTTTTCAGGACTGTGTGGACATGAAATTTTTTCATCGCAGATCTGCACCACTTTTGTATGTGGTTCTATATTGGATACATATCCGATACATATTCAGCCATGCGACATGAATGAGAAAATCGGAATTCACGTGGCTTTTTTCAACAATGTGCATGTGCATATCACTGACATCATCATCAAGCTTTGGCAGTGTGGCACAACACCAACAGCAGTGGATAACATCAGCGGAATGATGGGGAAATTGTTGATTTATTTGATATTTGGGGAAATTAATGGATTCAAGCAAAGCTGGAAGAAAGAATTGGCAAAGAAATGACAAAGTATGGCCACAATTGAACACTGCTATAGTGCAAAAGAAAATTAAAGAGCTTTAAGTTCACAGAAACAAAAGAAGTGAAACAATATAGCAGTAATGGTCGCTCAACATAACTTTACAAACAACTCGTGTGCATTCTGGGTGATAACCAGATTTCTGTATAAATTCTCTGTTAATAATGTCCACATAGCGGCCCGACCATTGATGGCTCCTCTCCTGTACCCGCACATTTTTTGGTCAAGTATAGCTACCAAAGCACAAGCTACCCATCTGGTCTTTTTTTCACCTTCTCGACCTGATCATGAACAGTTGATGAGCTGTTTGCTGACCTCCAGAGCATATTCAGACACAAGCCTGGGCTAAGAGCGTTCATTCATTTGTTGCTTCTACCATAAAGGATTGTCTCACAAATAAGACTTTTGTTATTGATATCGATGTGCACGTGCTTCCAGGGAATGGGCGCCTTCACATTAAAGACAGATATGGGTCATGTACGGTAACAAACATGAACGTTAACATAGACCAGTCCGATTTAAACTGAAATTATGAAGCTTGGAATATGAATGTAGACATATATTTGGAAATATTCTATGGATATACAATAAAATGCTTTTTAGTGTATTTCTGGTGTTTTTGGCCAACCACCAACAGGTTCATTTCATATATTTGGATTCTTAAATTAAGGCAGAAGTTCTGTTAAATGAAACAGATGGTTCCTGTCTGTAGTGCCTGTCAGTGTTAGTGTCATGTTCTGTAACAGTCTTCACTCCTCAGTCACGTGTCTTCATTCAGTTCAGTAAGTAAAGACTGCACACGTGTTCAGCGTGCCACCTGCTGAGTCGCTCTTCACTCAGCTGAGCAGCTCACAGCATTTCTCTTAACTCCACCTTGCTCTTCCCCGAATCCTTGGCATATCTTTCCCTCTCCTCATGACTTCCTGTTTCTTGCTCTCTGTTCCTTTGCATCTTCAAAGGGAGTTAGCCATTCAGCCTCATTAAGGTAACTGAGCAAGAACTTTGAAAGACTTAAAGACTAGAAAGGAGCCACCCATTCAAACGAGTGCTTAATCACCTCATTGGTTGTACAACCGTGTGTGCGTGTGTGTGTGTGCGTGTGTGTGTGTGTGTGTGTGTGTGTGTGTGTGTGCAGAGACTACAGCTGGTATACAATGTGGGCTGGAAGTACAGATGGTATACAATGTGGGCTGTATCGCTCTTGTGGTTTTTCTTTATACCTTTTTTCACACCATTAATTCAGTTACAACAGTGTCCAAAGAGCAGCCAGGGTGGTGCACACACAATATGGCCACAGGTTTGTGGACTATCACCCTTATATGTGGGCCTTTTCCAAACTCTCGCCACAAAATTGGAATCACACAATTGTCTAGATTGTCTTTGAATGCTGTAGCATGAAGATTTCCTTTTACTGGAACTAAGGGGCCCCGACGTGTTCCTGCATGACAATGCACCTGTGCACAATGCAAGATCCATGAAGACATGGTTCGTCAAGGTTGGCAATATATGGACACTGTAAATGCATCAAACACCCACTCACGTTCTTTGGTCTTTCATATCTGACTGCTTGCTCACACCAATATGAAAGTAAAAAGCTCAGGTTTGTACAACTGTTTTTCCTCCAAAGGAGATTCGTCAGTGGCTGCAGTGAAATTTCAAACCCCTGAGATGCAAATTCTTGACCTCTTTTGCATAACACATGTACAATAGTAGCATTCCTGCTTAACATCCACAATCATTACAAAAGAGCAGCAAGCTCCAAAACATTGCAACAACTTGCAACAAAAAACATTTGTAGAGCTAGCAAGTTTGCTAACGTCAGGTTTACATGCATTAATCAGCATGTTAATGCTAGATGGCAAATTAGTCTAGCATTACGTTCATTCTAATGTTACACCAGGTTTTGTTTCACAAAATAGCAGAATAAACATGTTGTTAACCGATTCCAAACTGTCAGGACTATTTTTTGTTAGCGAGTTAGTGAACTAGCATGGCTGCGTTGATATTCATGTCCATACATCAAATGTATTGTTTTACAAACCAAACAGTTCACCTCCTATTTGTATCTGTATTTGTATTAGAATACATTATCCGGATAAAGTAGTCATATTGGGTCACATCCTAGCGCCTGCATCTGAGGTATGAATGGGGCACAAAATAAAAAAGAAATAAATAATAAATGCTGATTGTGCGAGAAAAGGAAAACGTGCCAGCTCAGCGGTTTATAGACGCTACTTACCTGAGGCAAGCAACAACACACAAGTACACTGCTGTGCACACACACACACACACACACACACACACACACACAGAGTAATGGTTGTGGAAGGTAATAGGTGTGGTTTAGCAGCAGCTCTGGGTCAAGTCACTACCTTATTGAGGTTTGAGTCATGGTAAGACCTCGCTAGCTCATCTATAATTCATAGCTTTAATATACGCTTAGAACAGACGTGCTCTTAGAAACTTACAATAAATCTTGATATGTTGTGCGTGCACGCACGCGCACACACACACACACGCACACACACACACACACACACACACACACACACATGGAAACATTCTTATAAATACTCTTTCTGGAGTAGCGAGCGATGGGGTTTCTTATGGATTAGGGGTGTGTGTGTGTGTGTGTGTGTGTGTTTCTCATAACGGTAGTGAACTACAAGGCAGTGGCAAGGTAACGCACCGTCAGCAAGCTGCTTTCATCCTCATCCCTCGCTCCATCTCCAATCAGAGAGAGACGGAAGGACAGAGAGTCGTGGTGTTTTCATTTTGCCAGCTTTGTCCTTCACCGTGTCTTTTCCTCTCTCTCCCTTTTTGGGTCTTTTTCTGTCTGTCTGTCAGTCACTCTTTCTCTCGTATCCTCCTTGCTCTCTATCTGTTTTTGTATGTGTTTCCTTCCTGCTTACGTGTCTGTGTGTGTGTGTGTGTGTGTCAGAGAGGCACAAGTGTTGCAGACAACACACACACACAAACACACACAAACAAACAAACAGTCCTGTCAGTGTAAGAATAGAGGACATCAGGACAAATGTAGTAATGAGCTGCATCTCCACAGTTTGACCGAGCCTGTCAATCAGTCCCGTCCACACACACACACACACACACACACACACACACACACACACACACACAACGTACTACCCACCTCTCCTATAAACACAGACACAGATACACACACACATATATACCCTCACAGGACATACGTCCCACCTCTCTTGGAAACACACACTCCAACAAATCTGCCCAAGAAGAAGGCACCATAAAATTTCACCTGTTATAATTTTTTTTTATGTTTGCAAATTGCAAAATCACTATCCTTACAGTTGCTCTGTCAGCTGTGTGTATTGCTCCTGGTGCAGCTCTTCTCTATGCACATATGTGCAGAAGTAGAACAATGAAATACCAGATTAAAGGTATTCAGGCACTGAATAACCTGATTATGGGGCTAAAATCCAGATGTTCGATAATATGCAGGAGGATAGTTCATGGAACCACAACTAATCGCCCTCGGACATGTGCGCCATGCAAGATTTCACAACATGCTCTCAGGCTAATGATAAGTAAAGTAAGGGAAAAGCCAGCAGTCACTCAGAAAGAGTCGCAGGACAACCTGAAAGCAGCAGGAACAACAGTGTTCACTGAGAACAATAAGCAATGCGCATGATCTCGAGAACATCATACCCACAGTGAAGTCTGAAGGTGAGAGCATCATGATTACGTAATCTCATCGGCCAAGAAACTGAATCTGAGGAGAAAATGGACGTTTCGACAAGACAATGACCCCAATCATGCAGCCAAAATAACTCAAGAAGGCCGCGCATGGTCTAGCCAATCTCCTGACTTGAATCCCTTGAAAATTTATGGAGGATTTCGAAATTGCAGGTCCATCAGTGGGACCCTCGTAACCTTGAGGAATTGAAGACAATTTGGCAAGAGGAATGAGCCAAAATTGAAGCACAATGTTACAAAAAGCTAATTACTTCATACCGTAGACATCTCAGAGCTTGCCAACAACAATTTTTCAACAAAGTACTAATGTTGGTCATTTTTTTATGGTGTCCCAACACTTTTTTCCATATCAATTTCATTTAACGATTACGCTCATGAATACGTTAATCTAAATGGGACTTCACTGACACTCTAACGTGTGTCAGCAGGACACCGGTCACTCCAACATCAGTCATCTGGACTTCACTCAAACAGTTTTCAGTCTTGTATCCTCTAACCTTGTCAAACTTTCACTTTGCTCGCTCAGATTTATGTCGATATCTTTCAGGCATTTCTCGCTGAGGCTCTAGTCACAGACATGACAGACTTGATTTGAATGATGCATTGGTGTCAGTGGGACTAACGTTTGAGTGACGTTGATGTAAAATCTGAGTTAGACTGACTCAAAGTTGGTGGACAGATTATGATGCTTGTAGGACAGTGTAGGGTAGCATGACGATATCTACAGAGAGGCATGGCTACACTGAAAAGACAGCCTTCTTTCTATGTCCCTATCTATCTATCTATCTACGGCTTTGACTATGAATAGCTTGGCAACATCAGCAAGATTGCCACCATCAAAATCTATATATACACTTAAGTATTAAATAAATAAACAAATAAACAAACAAACAAATATATATATATATATATATATATATATATATATATATATATATATATATATATATATATATATGTGTGTGTGTGTGTGTGTGTGTATGTGTGTGTGTGTGTGTGTGTGTATATATATATATATATATGTATATATATATATAAATAATGTATATTCCATTTTTATTTCGAGTATGTATTCCTATATCATAATCATAAACTGAGACGCTTTGTGTAACAAATGAAATAAAGTAGTTTTGGTGTTGGATTAAAAAAAAATTGTGTGTGTGTGTGTGTGTGTATTGCTGGCTATGTACCATCTGTTTGTGCATTATGGTATTTGTCTGTGCCTGTGTGTGTTTGCTGTAAAGCCATCAAGCTGCTGCGTAACTCCAAGGCACTTTGTGCAGCGCATTAATCACAGACAGCATTGACTGCTTCCCCGATCCAAACACGCTGACCTTCAGCTTACACAAAAGACATTAGTGCCGTCTATCTGCTTAAAATATGGAGGGAAGGAAAAAGGGAGAAAGAGGGAGGGAGGCAGTGAGAGGAGCTTTCAAGGTAATGAAATCTTGCCATAATTTAGAGTAAAGACTACTGGGGACAGGCCCTGGCCAAAGTCTAAAAAAAGAGTAGAGTCAGGACAAATTAAATTGGATTTCTTTTTTTTTTCTTGCTTTCTTTTAAATTAGGCTTAAGTGCATGCGTGGAGCACTTCTTCATTCTCGTTTTTTCCCTCTCTTCCCACGAAAGCAAGATAACAGCATTACAGTGCAGAATGAATGGAATCATTTCCAAACCAATTAACCTCTGACAGAATGCATGAGAGGACGGGAACGAGAATGCTGGAGAGAGAGAGAGAGAGAGAGAGAGAGGGCTAATAATGTGAGAGAAAATGAGAATCTTTCCACAGGGTAAGTGTGTGAGTGACATGGGGTCCAGATAGTGATAAAGAGGACACAGCCCTGAGGCTACAGGAACCGTAGAACGAGAAGCACATAGGGAGACCTTATCCATCAATCTTTCTCTCTCTCACACACTCTCTCTCTCTCTCTCTCATTGCCTATTCTGGAATGAAGCTCACGCCCAGCTGCCACTGCTCCATTTAGTTAATTAAAGGTTCCATTTAAAGCCGCAGCCTGCTGGCAGTGTGCATGACAATCAATAGCGTTCTGATACAGCGCATACTACACACTGTACCCTAACAAGCACCACACTGCACCTTAACACAAGTCTCTCGCTGCACAATACCTAAACATTCTCTCCTCACACTTTACCCAAACACACTCAACACCAACTCAACATTGGTCAAGAATATTTACTTATCATATGATACACAAAGTGGTGCAAACATACTTAAGCAATATCGCACGAGCAAGAGTGAGGTTATACTGAATATAGGCACATCTGTGATTTGGCCGTAGGCAATAACACTTGATTTATAGCACATCAGCTAGCTGGTTTGCTATAAATCACACTGATTTGGACATTCCTGCTAAAGGTGCTTCCGGTGAAACTTGCATCCCTTTTTCCTTTCCATTTGACAAGCTTTCATATTTTAAGTCAAAAGTTATATTCCTGAAAAGTATCGTTTGCCACGTCGGCTGATGATGTCACCAACACTAGGGTAGTAATCATTTCTAACTCGGAAGAGGAATTTTATTTGGTGAACAGAGCGGAGTGATACACACAGCGAAACATCCCAGTGTGGTTAAAGGAAATATAAGTACTCTTGGAACACTGCTTGACCAATCAAATTAAAGGACTGGAACTAACTGTTGTATAATGAGCTTTATTAGCTTGTTACTGATGCATTAACAAATAAAAACAAGAAACTAAAGATGGAGGACCAATGTACTATGGCTGCCAAAACAATGTTTACTCAAACTGTAACCTAACACTCTCTACTCACACTGTACCCCAACACTCCCTACTCACACTGTACCCCAACACTCTCTACTCACACTGTACCCCAACACTCTCTACTCACACCATACGCCAACACTCTCTACTCACACTGTACCCCAACACTCTCTACTGACACTGTACCCCAACACTCTCTACTGACACTGTACCCCAACACTCTCTACTGACACTGTACCCCAACACTCCCTACTGACACTGTACCCCAACACTCTCTACTGACACTGTACCCCAACACTTTCTACTCACACTGTACCCCAACACTCTCTACTCACACTGTACCCCAACACTCCCTACTCACACTGTACCCCAACACTCTCTACTCACACTGTACCCCAACACTCCCTACTCACACTGTACCCCAACACTCCCTACTCACACTGTACCCCAACACTCCTCCAAAACCTCCTCACTGCTCGCTAACATTCCAACCCAAAGCAACATCCAAAACCTCCTCAACAACTTATACCCAAACCAATCACCTCATTGCTCCCAAAACCACTAATCCCTCTAATCCCTCTAAACATAGAGTTGTCATCATTTCCAATCCCCAGAGTCCCAAAGTAAACACTTCACTGTGCTACAATACTCCAACCCAAGCAACCTTCTCACAACCTACACCCAAAGCAACCTACTTACCAGTCCTTAACCCCCTAATTCCAAAGTAACATTCTCATCCCTCTGCACTCCAAATCCAATGCAATCTCCTCACCACTCAGAACCCCAGGTGAAGGTGTTGAGGTGGCCCTCTGAAACCCTCAAAACCCAAAAGCAACTTCTTCACCACCACTGAATACCCCAATCCCCAAGTAACTGCATAATCTCTCTACAATACTCCAAACGCAAAGCAACTTCTTCACCAATCCTTAACACTTCAATTCAAAGTAACTTCCTTACTGCTTACTCCAAAGCCAAGCTCAACACTCCTCAACACCCTAATTCCACAGTACTTTTGTCACTTCTCCACAATACTCCACACACAAAATAACCTCCTCACCTCACTCACAACACATTAAAAACAAAGCAACACTGCTCAGCAACACCACATTCCCAAAGTAGTCCTGTCATCCACTTCCCAATGCCACCACCTTATCGCTCTCCAACATCCAAACCCAAACCTAATAATACCCAAACCCCAAAGAAACATCATGGTTGTCATCCTTGACAACCTAAACCCAAAGCAACTTTATTACCACTCCGCGACACAACAATCAGTACTTTTTGTGTGAACAAGAAACCTCTTCACATCAGAATCCCAAAGCAAAGCAAATGCCCACACATCAATCTCAAAATAACTGCCTTTCCTCTCCATTGATTGATTATCGAAGGCCCAAAACAACTGGAAAACTGTGGCTAAAAGTGTGTAGTGTGCACACATGAAGAGAAATATCACAATTACTGCCCTCATTTTCAAGAATATTGTTACATCTTTATTTCTGCAGTGCAAGCCACACGTTTGCCTTCAGCTAAGTTTTTTTTTCTAAAAAGGGAAGAGGAAGATTCATTGGCTTTTGCTGGCAGCAGTGTGCCATCATTTGAATGGCTGTGTGCATTAACCACAAGCCCATGGTGGACCATTACTGCTCATTAAGCTAGACAGGACCAGCGGTGAACTTGCATTAGCCGATCAATACCTTCATCTCAACTAATAGCCTATGAGTTAAATTAACAAAAGGATTTGCCATTGCAGTAAAATCTATTTTCCAGTGTTGTTTTTTTTTTCCCCCCTTATCTTGTTTTTAGCTGTTCGGGAGTGAGAAAGCTGCAGCATCATGCAGAAATCCGGGATGAGATGAGGACAAAGATGAGCAACGAAGCCATGAAGCCATTGCTCACAGATGTGGGTCCATCTCCAGCCAATCCCAGAATGCCTTGGTCTAATCTCCCTGGAGGACAGCGGTTGGCCTTACCACATGATGCATTGTGCGTGTGTGATATTTCCAGCCCAATTTCCTGCGCTGGTGCTGTCCTCTCCGAGCCCTAGAGAGCATGCTCCTATCAGCCCCCGTTTTCACTCAGGTTTTTTTTTTTTTGCCTGCTTTATTTCTGTCCCAGGAGAGGAAGTGCACCATATCTCACAGGAGCACACAGTGTGTGAATGTGTGTGGTTAGCACGATCCCTTTGCAGATTTTATTTTTTTCCCGTCTCACAGCCGCACAGTGCCCTGCAGATAAGACGCACAGCTCTACACTCAGTGCCCTGCATCTACACGCCATCTTAATGAAGCGTTAACCTTTAGCTGGGTCAAACATCAGGCTGCACCACACACAGCTGGATCTGGAGCACAGTGGAGCCTCCCAAAGGAGTCTAAAACAACACTGGGGCGAAAAAAACAAAATGGAGTCTTGATGAAACCCATTTAAGCTGTTCTATTCACTAGTAAGCAATGGATTTCCCATTGAGACAGGACATGTAACAGGACATAAAGGTTAATGAGTGTTTTTTTGTGTGTTTGGGTTGGAGAGGAGTATGTTGCTAGAGTGTCAGACTCAATATGAGCATTAAAAGCAAGACATCTATACATGTGGTAGAGGCAATTGAAATTCAGATGGTCTGCTGCACAAAAAAAGATCAGGCAGGTGGCTAAGGAAAATCACCGTCCTTGTATGCTGTGTCTGCAGTGGCCTGCACTTAGTAGTAACACACACACACACACACACACACACACACACACTCATTTATTTCAGATACACATACACACATAATCCCAGGGCTCTTTGTGTCTTTGTACCACCACCACTGCCACGTTCCTCCCTCTTGCTCCTGGAATAATTCAATCTGGTAGACAAGATGGATGTCTGTCCCTATGGAGCACTTATACTCTCAATTTCCTAAAGCACTTGATCAGATTAAATTGATCGCCACCCATAGTCCCCCAATACCGCCCTCCCCCCCCCGCCCCCGATCCATCCATCCACTCTGCACGGCCCGCTGGGAGAGGCTCAAGGCTGCGAATTAGGTTTGCATCGACAGGCTTATGAAATGCGCCTTCGATTTAATTCAGCGGCACAAAAGCTAAGTCAGGAGGAGAAGCCAAGAGGTCAAATAATCAAAGAAAAGTAAAAGAGACGGGCAGAAGCTGCTGAGGAATGCAGACAGAGGCTCAAATGCAAAAGCTGCTCTTTCAAAAATATAATTATTGCATGAAAGAGTGTTCTTTTTTTCTTTAAAGTGGGATCTCTTCCGTTTGACTAAAAATGAAGCATCAGGGAAATTTCCATCCCTTTTGGCTTCACACATTTGGCTTCTACTGGTGAGGAAATTGCATACAGCACCCCCACCACCACCCGCACCACCACCACCATTATCCATTAACCTGTCTTCCTAGTCTCTATCTGTGTCTCTCTCTCACTCTGTCTCTTTAGAAATAACAGCAGTACCACGAACAGCACACTTACACACACCTGAGCTCACTCTTATCAGCTTGCTGCATATGCTCCTCATACATACACACTCGTGTTGTACACACGCGCACTCAGCACTCCAGCTAAGAGCCAAGTATTAAAGCTCTCAGAGAAGCTAAAAATATGCCTCTTGCCCGTCAGGTACTCTATATCCCCCTGCTCCCTCTCACACTGCCCTTGACATTTAAACACCCCCTACGGCTCATTCACCTACAGCACACACACACACACACACACACACACACACACACACACACACACACACACACACACACAGAGTTGTGCCCCAGTTGAAATGTAGAATAGGTATAAGTTGTAACATTCATCTTCATAAAGAACTATTATACTTAGGAAGAAATGAGAGGAGAAGGTGAAAGATGAAAGAGGAATACCAAAGCTTTCCAAGTGAGTGTGTGTGTGTGTGTGTGTGTGTGTGTGTGCCAGCAATCAATACATTGCATACCTTTAGACCACAATCAGCCTATATGACAGTGTGAGGTTGAATGGTGCAGCAGCACATGGAATGAGGGATGAAGATCATGGGAATAAAAATAGTCAGATTAATGAATAATATTTTTTTTTAAAAATTATATTATAAAGAATACAACACAACAGAGGTGTGCTGTTATAGGAAAATAATCCATGACGGACAGAGTGATGTGATACAGAAGTGGATTATTTTCCTATAACAACATGCCCCGAAGTGTATTATGTCTCTTACACCACAGCGATTTGCCAACGATTATTAGAATTTTTATGTAAACAAGAAAAGAAGATCTTGCTCTTTGTTTTTTTTTTTTTTAAAGAGCTAACTGCGAAACCTGACTTTTGTTCCGTATGTTTGAAAATGTTTCTCTTGTTAAATGGCATTGTAACTATGCTAGCAATGTCTCTGAGGCAGCAGGGGGTGGTTGAGGGTCAGCTGTAGACAGAGACGAGGCGGGTCGAACCAGCAGGTATAACGCGTGATGATTCTCACCCGTGTGTGTGTGTGTGTGTGTGTGTGTGTGTGTTTACTCATGTGCACGTTGTTTGTCTTTAAGAGAATGCTGTTAACCAGAGAGAGAGGAACAGAGCTGACAGAGTTCACACATAACACACACACACACACACACACACACACACACACACACGCGCGCGCGCCCGGAGCAAGAGCTTAGAAAGTGCTGGTGAACTTGAGCGAGGCAAAAGCCCTGAAATATTGGGAATCTGTTTTATTTTCCATTCTTTCATTGTTAAAAAGTGTGCTGAAAAGTGCAAGTTGGAAAAATAAAGCGAGCCCCGAAGCTCTGTCAAAGTCCGCCTGTCTCCTGAGTCCTCCTTCCCCCCCCACCTTCACACACACTGGGTCCTACAGTCCCTTTGGGATGTCAGTGTGGCACACATCCGCTAACATCACACAGGATCCAAGAAAATACCTGAACCAAAAAAAAATTGTACCACAATCGCTCAGCACATCACAAATATTTCAATGTAAACATAAGTGTGTGTTTCAGGATGGTGTCCTTTAAAGTGTCTGTGGTACACCTGAAATTCTACAGTAACTTTTATACTTTTATACTAATTCCTCTCAATGTGGAGAGGTTAGAAAATAGAAATAACTGCAGGACTGGACAGGAGAAGTCAAATTTAAAAAAAAAAAAAAAAGAAAGAAAGAAAAAAAAAAAAGAAAAAAAGAAACTACCAAAGTTCCTCACACAGTTCTTGGGTGACAGGGTCGTCCCAATTCCATCTCTGAGTAACTAAATCAACACTGCGCAAGTGAGTGTGTCCATGTGTGTGTGCGCACGTGTGTGTGTGTGTGTGTGTGACTGCATTCTCACACACTCGCACACTCTCTCTCTGAGCTTGATTGATCCTGTAACCTCATTGTGAACTGCTGCCCTGAAGGTTACTTACTGCTAACACAGAACTGCAAACATTCTTGGCCTAATCAGTCTGTCTTGTTCCTACCCTCTTTCTCACACACACACACACACACACACACACACACACACATACACACTCTGATCCTTGAAGCTCATTTGCAATGTGAATAGTGAAAGAAGAACAGAAGAACTGGAGAGAACACATCCCGGCAGCAGCAGTGAGATCAGTAAGCAGAACGGCTGCATTAGATGTGACAGCAACAATTTCATACAACACTTACTGTCTGCTGCGAGCAATTTTCATAAAAGTGTGAGGAACGACGAAAGAGCGGCATTATTTTTTAAAAAAGGGCAGGTGGATTCACTGTAAAAAAAAAAATTCGCTTTTAATTATTAATACTGAGGCTTTCAGGATGATTTCACCATGAGAAAAGCTCGCTCTCTGAGAGAATAACGGCACGAGAAAAAAAAAAAAAGCTACTGAAAAGGAAGTAGCTGCAAAAAAGACAGACACACACAGCACATTGCTGTTCTCACTGTGTGTGTGTGTGTGTGTTTCCAACCAGAATGTTCCTGGGACATCTCACCTGCAGCTATTGTCTTAGGTGGCAAACGATAATGAATTTCAGCTATGTGTTTAATAAAGCTGTTTCATAAACGCTGTGATCTTTCATCAACAAACAGCAAAATGTTAAAGCCTGACATTTCCACTGATTCATTTATCAGATGATTTATACTATAACTGAACGTGGCAGCTTTGACGTATCAGGATTCGAACTCACAACCTTCCGGTCAGTTGTCAGGAGCCTTAACCTCTGTGCCCCATGTCAACAGTGAGTTCCTCCATGTGCAAATCCATGCCTACATTACCTTTCTGAGTTTAAGGTTACTACACCCACAGCATCCTGTTCGATCTTCGATGGAAAAAATTGTTTCAATTTTAACTACTTTAATTCTATTTTTCATGTAATACTATTTTTTTCTGTAAACTTCTACACAATGCGAAAATCTTTTTAAAAAAAATAGCAAGTAAAAATATCTTCAATATATTCAATGAATGAATATTCAAACTAATATTTCTCTTTATAAGATTGTTTTTAAATTAATATAAGATTATTAATCCTATTTCTAGATATTTTTACCCATTTCAAGCTTGAACTTGTCTCAGTCTATTGGCAGATACACCGATCAGCCATAACATTGATTAACACTAATAACATGGATTGAAGAGAATAATATTGATTATCTCGTTATAATGGCACCAGGCAAGTGGTAGGATATATGAGGCAGCAAATGAACAGTCAGTTCTCAAAGTTGATGTGTTGGAAGCAGGAAAAATGGGCAAGCGTAAGGATCTGAGCCACTTTGTCAAGGGCCAAATTGTGTAGTAAATCTTGAAAGATGTACATATCACCTAAAACTAGCTAATTAACTGTAGCTAATTGTGCCTCGTCCTGCGAGAAACTAGGTCTTAATTAGGTATAAATTGGGTTTATATAGGCTTAGTTTATAAACTCACTGTTCAGTTTGCTGCTTAGATTCTGTTGGAAACAAAATACGTAAGAAAAAACAAAACATACATTTGTAGCTTGTCAAATAATCGCACCACGTTCACTGTTTTGTTTCACACCAGTGAAATAAAGTACTAAGTACTGAGGTGTGATATTAAATAAAAAGACAATTATTTTTTATGGAAAAATGCTAGTTAATTTAATTGATGGATGACAGAAGGTATTAAATCTACATTCCTTTTTAGCTGGCAGCTATAGAAATCCCATTCCTTTAAAATTCGTTCATAAAACGTTCATAAACTTCCACAACTTTGTTTTTATTTGAGGTTCTTTTTTTTATATTCATTCCTACTCTCGAGAGCTCACAGTCTTTACTAGCAGCTCAACTTGCTAGTAACAGCTTTGTGTCTCCTTAAAAGGCCGCCAGTGTATCGTGAACGGCCATGCGCTATGTGGAAGACAGGATCCTACACAGCAGGAGGTTCACAACAAGATGGACAGCAACACCTTTGAGACATTTTTCATCCCTTTCTGAAAGCAATTTAGCATAAATCAGATGGCGATGTAAGCTCAATTTTATAATAATAGTACAGTACCTTCCAGGCGATGCGATTGCCCTTGGTGTCGTGCTCCAGCCCAATTGGGAAATCTCCACGTTCGTAGAACTTCCGGAATGACGTGGGTCTGGCTGGACGCTCTTTGAAAGCTCCGGCTGCAGGAGGACCCACCACCTAACCAGAAAGAGAGAGGTACAATTAATTCCTCCTATTCTGGATTAATAATAATAATAATAATAATAATAATTATGAATATCTTACATTCTCAAATCCTTGTTTTTTAATAATTGCCTTTGGAGAAGAAACTAGAAATAAGTAGACCAAACAATGTCCAATCAAAGTACAAATTACACTACGGGATAAATAACAGAAATGTAACTTTTATGTAGTTTGAACCAAACAGTAAGCGCAGAAGAGACGGCATTCACGTCTAGGTTGCGACTCTGCGCTATAAGGCTCAAACACATTGGTTGTATAATAGTAACAGGGAGGTACTGATAGGTAGCAGAATTTATTTTTAGCCATCACTGCCTATAATACAGTATACAGTATGACCTATACAACACTTGAGTGGAGGTACGTTTGTGTTTCGCGATTTTGGCACTGAGACTCGGGCTCCATCGCAGGAATGGAGATGGATGTGTTACACTTAACCTGGTACACTGTAGAGCTGCAGGGCACAATTCTTCTTGACTACCTGTGTAGGAGCTCCAAAGGCAATATCCACAGTCATTACTGAATGTGATTCTATCACTGCTGAAGGAGTCTACTCAGTCTGTCAGAACACACACTCACACACACTCACACACACTCACAGACAGTGTGTTCCACACCGACAGACTCTAGTAGCCCAGGGCAATGCTGCAAGCTCTGCTATTGTAGTGTTGCTGGTGCGGGATACGTTATACACACACACACACACACTATTATCAGTGCTGTTTCCCATCCAAGAGTAAGGATTATATCTCATGACCATGAGCAGGATCTTTGAACTTTGTGTGACCAGTAACGGCATGAGACCCTGGCTGTAAAAACTTAACCTCAGTACTACAGCATGTCTGCAGGGATGCAAACCTTCGCACTTTGACTCAATAGCTGTAACATATAGGCCATGCTGTAAAGGGCTTTTTGTTTTGCACTAAAATGTACATATACAGCATTTAACACAATATTACACAAACAAGAGTGCTGTGGCACTGAATATCAGCATGGCTGTGATTCCAACCGGGTCACATGCCTAATTCATGCATACTTTACTAAAAGACCATTCCCAGAATCCATATAACACACTACTTTTTGTACATATACATGTTTATTGGTGCTTATATACTCATGGAAATGCCAAAACTAAAAACACAAGGAATCCCAGGTTGTTGCTAGGATGTTGCTAGGTAGTTGCTATAGTATCCCAGGAAGTTTTTAATGGTGTTTATAGCTGGTTGCTTTGGTATTCCATCTGGTTGCTAGGGTGATGCTAGCTGGTTGCTATGGTATTCCAAGTGGCTGCTAGGGTGTAGGTGGGCGGGGCAGTCCACTTTTAATTATCTTCAATGGGTCACAATTGACAAATGATTCGGCTGTAGGTAATCACACTACAACCGCACAATTGCGGGTTGTGATATTGTTTTTATAAAATGGTTCTTTTAACAAGAAATTAATATTGTCATAATATAATTAATAACTGACATTTCAGACACGATATCACCAAACATTTGTTTATTTTTTTGCTCTGTCAACGAAACTAGTTCCCAAAGAAGCCACAGTTGGATAGAGCATTGCGTGTTGCTAGGCAACGCACAGACTGACTGACAGCCGGTAGTATAGTGTATAGTATAGTAGTGTTGTAACGGTTTCAATGGAACGAACTATTGCTAGAATTGGAATTTTAGGCGTGATATAATGTACCAGCGCTAAATATGTACTAAATATCAGCACACTTGCTTATCCAATCAAACTAGACGACTGAAGCTACCTGTTGTACAAGTAAAGTATAACACACTACAGGGTGTGCTATTATAAAAAATGATCAATGTGATGCAGCCTGACGCAAAGCTCAGTTTCTGTTTCCATCCCGAAGATGATTTTCTTTTCCTATAACAGCACATTCTGAAGTGTTTTATTCCTCTTATACCACAGCACACCTCTTAGTTTTCATCCGTTTATAGTTACATTTAACGTTATTTAAGCCCTTTCCCTCTCTCTCTGCGAAGTGCTGACACTGAAGACTCCTTCCACAAATTATAAATAAAAGTCTTCTCCCAGGAAACTTTTATGCACAGATTACGCACAGCATCCACCATTTAAGTGAACAGAAACAAGAATATTAGAATGAGCTGTTTAAAACAAACCTGTGATTTGTCTTGTAGCTGAACTACTGAACTGTTGCCAGAGCTGCTGTTCTTGAAAATCAATCTACACCATCTGACCAGTCAGTTTCAAGAATTCATCAGCGCTGAGGTATAAATTATCATAACAAGATTTCAAGAAACTCTCTCTCCTGTAAGTGTGAGTGAGAGCCACTGATGGATGCTTACTGATGCCAGCTCATGTGGTCCGCATTTCCATTTGTAACTTCGTTTTGCGTTTCCTTCCAAACCGACCCTCTTTCTATCACCCGATCTCTCAGTCACTCTCACTTTAAAATTCATTTCATGCCTAGCCCTACAGTGGATGAGCTGCAGGACACATTACCTGTTTGTTGAAGCAGCAGCAGTGGCGGACTGGAGCAGAGCTTACCCCCTCTCTCTCTCTCCCTCTCTCTCTCTCTCTCTCTCTCTCTCTCTCTCGCACCATTGCTGGCTGCCTTCCTTCCTTCCTTCCTTCCTTCTTCTCCTTCCTCTCTCTCTCTCGCTCTCTTTCCATCCCTGCCTATTTTTTAACCTCTCTATCTCGCTGTCTAACTCCATATTCCTCTTATATTTTCAGTTGAGTGATTATCAAAATCTTTAGCCACCGCGTGTGTGTGTGTGTGTGTGTGTGTGTGTGTGTGTGTGGGGTGCTGGTGACTCACCCTGGTTATCGGCTCAGGCTGCTCTGATAAGGTCAGGCTGAGCATCGCCACAAGCAACCCAATTACCTCTCTTTATTCATAGGGCATTCACACACAGACGCATGCACACACACACACACACACTCACACTCACATGCACTTCTGAAAGGCAGGTTGTTTGCCCTGAGGATTTACTCAGGGCCTACCCGTCAAAACAGAGTGAGCCAAGTGTCAGTATGTGAATTCACATATTCTCACACACTACTGCATTAACACTGCTGCTCGCTCCATTTCTAAATCCTGTTGCTGATTCTAGTTCAACAAATCATAATGGGGACAAGTTAGAGAAGAGTCCAACAAGCCTTCCACATTAATCAAGTGCTGAGTAAAACTCAAAATCCTTAACTTTCAGCCCGCCCTCTTACGCTCACTGCTTTAAGGAGTTCATTTAGACTCTAAAACAGTTCTGCGAGTATAAGCCAGGCTTTAAAACGGCATAAGACATTTATCATCACAGCTCTGACAGCTTTTCTTTAATACAAGCCTGGTTAGTCGATGCAGGGGTTGACAAATCATAAATCTCCTCTTTTAATTTTTTTTTAAGTCTTATTTTGTTATTTTAGTGTTTTTCATTATCCTGACACGCTGCACTAAGTGTAGGGAATCAGCAATATAAACGGACAAATTTCCCTGGTCCATCAACCTCCGCTAAACAAACTAGCATGGTGTCTCAAATCGCATACTTAGATATTATTATTATTATTTAGGCCATTACTGAGTACAGCACAAGCTGGTTTTCCTATTAGTTAGAGTTTGAATTTTAAAAAGCTCTCATGTCACATTCAAACCTACGGAAAGGTCCGTTTTGAGTACCCATTTTCTGGAGTTTCTAGACTAGTAAATACTTTTGAATGCAAGGTCAAAGTTTTAGATTTTGAAAAGTAGCTCATGACAACAATCACGATGACGGCAAAAAGGTTCAAAGAGACACAGAGCTTGTAAATGCCTTTAACATCGCTGTGCATGAAATCGCTAAACAGTTCTTGAAAACATGACGGACAGAGATGTTTTGGCTCTGACGTTCCATCTAGTGGATGTCACATTTAATCCTCCAGATGTACATAAGATACACATGCGAGTGTATGAATAATGATGCTGCTCTTCTGCACACACACACACACACACACAAAGTCATGTGTAGAGTATAAACCAGGCTCGTCTGTTTCACGTCAGGCCGTATTACACCATCCCGGTGTGGATTATTTTTCTATAATAACACAACCCTTCCCACTAGACTGGTAAAGCAATACAACAACAGTTAGCAACATTCCACATGTGTATGTTACTAACATAATAAAATGTTCAAATGTTATGAGTCCTAAAATATAAATCTGGGAATCAAGGCTTGGGGTCACACAAAATTCATGTCTATTTGATGTAGTTTGCCCCAAAGAGTTCGAGAACCCCTGGGCTAGCATCTTTGGATATGGTTAAAATGCAACATGACTGTGTGTTGTGCCAGCCATTTCCATTTAAACTGGAGGGAAAAAAAAACAGAACGTTTTAATATTACTAAAAATAAAAAAATAAAGGAAATATTCAATGTTCAAGATTCTACACTATAGGACGGGATGTGGAGATGGTGGCCGGGATATGCATAGTGTTACTACAGACACACACACAGACACACACACAGACACACACACAGACACACACACAGACACACACACAGACACACACACAGACACACACACAGACACACAAACTTTCTCTCCCTGCATCACCTCTCAGTAACCCAGATGTGCTGACAGCCAGCTGAGGGTAGAACAGTGAAGAGCAGCATTTTCCTCTTACAACACTGTTGCAATCAAATCTCTTCAGAAGGGTGTGGGGTGTAAATCTAGCTCCTTCTTCATCCACACACACACACACACACACACACACACTCACACTCACACACACCAGGAGGGAAATTACAGACAAAAAGGTCAAATGTGTGAGCTCGTGCAGGGATAATGCTTTAAATCAGGGAGTTGCTCTGGATTAGAAACAGAGTGAGCCCACGCTAAATCAAATTCTTCCATTCTCTTTCTGACACCTCATTCTCGTCTACTACCCTTAAAAGTGTGCGTTCGCGTGTGTGTGTGTGTGTGTGTGTGTGTGTGTTACAAGACCAGCAGGGAGTAAGTAAATGCAGACAGGAGAGCTGAGCATGCAGAGAACAGACAAACCCTCTGATTTATAAACACTGAGCCAGGCAGTGACACACATACGTGTGTGTGTGTGTGTGTGTGTGTGTGTGTGTGTGTGTGTGTGTGTGAGTGAAGGTGTCATCTGTTTCTCACAGAGGTTGTCCCCATTTTCACCCTCCTTCTTACCCACTCGAATCTGCCATCATCTTTGCTGCACCGCTGCGCAAACACAATGACAAAACAGGTGGCACTGTTCTCCTGTCTCTCGTTCTCTCTTACACACAAACACACATATGCACACACACAAACACTGAAACACACACACACACAGCCTTGCAACATCGCTCTGTTCTACGAATGATTCACACAGAGAGCAAAGCAGCAGGAGACACTAAGGGAGGAGAGGAACGAGAGAAAAGGAGTGGAAGGTCTGGATCTCGCCCTGCTGCTCGATCTCTCATCTCATCTAGGTTTTTATTTTCTGCCACCTTGAGTACTGCAGTCTACTCCTCGCAGACATTTTCCTCCAAACGCTCCAGAGCATACAAAACACAGCGCCTTGCCTCTTCACTAACACAACTTTCCATCTATTCTTCACACTCTGTGCAGGCTCCCTATAAAACCTGCCTTCTCCCGGGTTGTCTCGGGGACACTCTCCCTCAGACCCTGCAGTGATTTTTCTGCTCGTGTCATTCAAATTCCCCATGCTAGTCGCTAGTGCGCATTCCTACCAGTTGCTATGGTTTCACTAGAAGCATCTGGCTAGTGCAATATGGTCACTATAACTTCAGCTCTGACATTAACACTTGATGTAATTCAAATCACAGGTTGCTCTAATTGTTGATGTGGTTACTGCTGATATAGCATTTTTGAAAGGAGTCTCCAGTGTCGGTACTTTGTAACAGTGACACGCTGTTTTTTCGTCTTATTAACTGAAAGAGAGAGCAAAAAAATAGATGCTGGAGAGGGCACAACAGGAATAACAGGAACTAACTCGTTTCGTGGAGGTTCCACAACATTAAATGGTTAAAAAGCATCAAGTGTCATTCATTAATAAATTAAAAATTGTAATCATTGCCAAATTGCTGTGGTATGAAAGGAATGAAAGCCTTCAGGACGTAATGTTATAGGAACATAATCAACTTTGAGGTCGGGCAGCATCACCCCTCCCTTTTGGGGATAATTAATATACCTTATGTAATGCACCCTAAAGGGAACTCTGGTGTATTATCTATGGGAATCTTTAAAGAAAACCGAGTTTTCTTTGTAGAATCCTACAGCAAAGAGTTTTCCTTCCACAGAAGGTTCTAGTATTCTACAGCCTACAGTATAGTCTCCTGAGTGGCACAACAGAAGAGCGCCAACCCTATCGTCAGAAGGTCAATGCTACACCCTTCCATGGCCGGGAGCCAAGAAAACCACGACCGTGCTCTCTGGGTGGGAGGAGCATACTCTCTCTCCTCTGTCAATCACAGAGACACTAGCCAATCTTAGGCTTCTGCGAGATTGTGTATGTGGAAGAGGGCAGATAGCGCTTTCCTCCAGGTGTGTTACGCTGCACTGACACGCAGCATGAGTAGCAGTTTGAAAAGATGTGGTTGGTTGGCCTCACGTGTCTCAGAGGAAGCCCATGTTAGCCTTCATTCTTCCTTCTTGGGAGCTGTCGTATGATAGGAGACAGGTGGCTGGTGGGCGGAAATTGGCCAAGACCATATTAGGGAGAAAATGGGGAGCAACAGAGAATTCTAGAGCCAAACATCATCCAAAGAACCTATTAGGAAACATTTAAAATAATTTTTAAGCACTTGATCTTCACTGAGAGGCCAATCAGAAACAGAACCCAAAATTACCACTAGGACAAATTCAGAGATAGTCTGATATCTAGAAAAATCCAGGATAAAGAAGCCAGTCAAGAGCAGGAGTGTGGCAGAGTCTAGTGCAGTTTATTCTGTCTAATAGAGGTAGAGAGGGTCATAACATCCTGAAAGACCCCAGGCTACAGAGAGAGAGAGAGAGATCAGTACGATTATTAAATGAAGCAGAAGTGGACAGATAGTGTGAACTCTATCACGCTACACTCAAGCTACACAGTTACTAGCTTAACTACATTTTTAGCAAGGCAGTAGATGAACTGTTTTCAAAATAACGTCACTTTTTCAGTGCGTCAAAAGGTCTCACAACCACTGCATTTTATTCTTCACTTCTGTATGAGGAAAGCGCACTCACTCTCACTTACACACACACACACACACACACACACACACACACACACACACACACACACGCACGCACGCGCAGATATATATATAATCAGGTATGGGTCATAAAAAAACTTGGGAAAACCTCCACGGTCTGCGCACACATTGTTAGAATATGAACTGAGATTAATTAGAATAATTAACTAGGCTAATTAGTGCACAGGGCACTGCGGGTTTCTGCATGTACAGCACATTGTGTTTTCAAACGGCTAACGCAGAACTGTGCATTACTGCGACCGATTTGACCTCCTTGGGATTTTTCTCAGTTGGAAGTAGAAAGGAGGGAGGACTCCAGCAGATTAACACACACCACACAGATTCATACAGCACTCGGGCTTAAAGGGAAAACGAACGACTTGTACATAATAATTTTTATAATTAACATCTTTAAGTCCAAAATAGGTTAATGGTTTTTCTACATAATAGTATTGCCAGTGTGATTTAACCCTTGCTTCATCTCTACGTAAAGAGAAAGATGCAGCTGTGCTTTAATCCTTCGGTTTGTCCAGCGCTCTCACCTCCTCACCTGTACACTCTGCTCAAACAGATCAGCTCCCAAAGCTTCAAATTTCATCCTACTGCTGCTGCCAAAGCCATCGTGTTTGTCATTTGTCATCCCATATAATGCTAACTAACCAAATTAATGCTTTACAGATTCTCGCCTGAGTCCTGTTTTTTTTTTTTTGGCTAGTTTTTATGAGATAGCAAAGCCTGAGGAAGTCCCCAGTTAACAAGCCCAAGTGCTTATGGTTGTAATGATCACAGAATTGGATGCAATAAGAGACTGTCATTGTGTTATTGTGGTTTGACAACAGAAGAATTTATAAAAATGGCACACCATCATTCAGGCTTTGTGTTCTGGTCTTTTCAAACGAGTGCTGATAAATTGTATCTACAGAGGATTATTATTTCTTGTTTTTATCAATCTCTGGTTTGGATGAAGTCCTTCATTGCTAAACACAACCTCTTTTTGTGACCTTATCCCAAAAGGTCAGGTCAGCTTTATGGCAGGTACGTTTTTATTGATTATTGGGGACAGAGAATGACAACAGCCAGCTCTGTGTGTATTGACGTGAGGAAACATAGCGTGTGTGTGTGTGTGTGTGGGTGTGTGTGGGTGTGTGTGTGTAAGGGCTATTGATCTGCTTTCTGCCATTTCTGTCCTCCTGTTGTGCACCACACGTCTGCCTTTCCTTGATCTGCAAGGTGTGAAATCATTTTGATACAAAGTACAGAACATTCATGAAGTCACCAGAAGATACACCGATGCTCACTAGAGCAAAAATTCCCAGTATCCTTTCACATAATAGTGCTGCTGAAAGCCTTTCACTTACCAGAGAAGTTCAAATCCATGGCTTCTTAAACGGTGAGGACTGTGCCTTCTTTCTTGTTCGTTTCTCAGAAAAGCCACGTTGATATTTTCCCATCAACTGATTGGGAGTAGTTTTAGCTTTAGAATGGCCTCAGTGTTGCGTATTGATCATTTTTGCGTCCGCCTCTCTCTAACCACTATTGACAAAGCCATCCAATCATACTTTCCTAAGCTGGCTGTCTGTAAAGAACAACAATCCAATCCCGGTCTGTGCTCAGACACTGAGGAGAGGAGTTATCTGGAGCAATGCTGTCTCTCCTGCCAATCACTCTGATCAATCAAAGTGGCTGAAAGAGCCACAAAACCATTCTTTCAGGGCTTTAAATCAGTGTATCCTTGTGGGCAATTAACAGACATAGATTGAGAGCTGTGCATTATCAGTAGTCATCACTGTAGTTCTAGATCATTAGGGGGATGTTAAATTCAAGACGTAAATATCCTTTGCTAAAATCTAGAGCGCTTCTCGATTCTTAAACTGCGACACTTTGTTTCCTTTCCTTCCTCACTTCTTAGCTCCTCCCTCTTAGCAAGCGAGGAAAGGAAGCAAGGACAAGAGGAATCAAGAACAAACGCGTTTACCAAGTGAGACGTTCTTGCTCACTGAAGTATTACTCTAAAGCGACTAGAGTGAATTTACTTACTGATGACGTGTTTCTCAGCTGTATTTTGTAATCTGTATTTATAACACATCTGCCTGTACACAACAGTGATTACACACTAAATTATCCTTAATTAAAACAATATTGGACATGTACATGAGACGCTTAATACAGTTCTTTGACCACAAATGCACTTGAGTAGTATAGTGGGATTGAATAGTCTGTTTGGTGTGAGAGCGGATCACCATGGACCACACGCCCAAACGGCCACATGCTCCTCGCCAAACTGCCACCACTTCGGCAACGCTGTTGTGGACAGCCGGGAAGCAAGTCGCTACGAGTGATGAGCACAGCGATGAAGCACGGCTGGCAGTGGATAATCACCGCAGTCGCTTTCTCTCTCTGCATCACTCCATGAGTATAAAAATACGTGAAGAGAGAGGTGAGCAGCTGAGGCCGGAACTGCTCCAGCCACTTGATCAGACCCAAAGCTACCACCAACCCACTGTTCTCCACTCTCTTCCCCTCTTCCTTCCCGTACACACTAAAATAAAGCAGCCTTGCTAGGGTTTTTGAACTGCGCAGCTGTCCCTGAGTGTCTGCGTCCTGCCTGTCGCTGTCCCTACAATCGGAAAGTCCATAAATGGCAACCAAATGGCAATCATTTTACTGGGAAACACTACCAGTCCAAAGCTTGGACACACTAGATTGATACTAATATATTAAATATTTCTAAATCAAAATGTATTTTTTAACAAGTTGTATTCAAAATATTTAAAGCACTAACATTGAAGACTCCTTCCATAAATGTTAAATAAACGTCTCCTTACAGAAAACTTCACCATATCAACACACTCAGATATTTTTCTTTGTTATATAACGACACAATTTTTAATCCTTTCATTGTAAGTCTTAGATTATGTGGAGTGTTCGTACAAAAAACATATAGCTGTTACTATAGAAACAATAATGAGCATATTAATATAAACCTGTGGTCTGAATTACAACTGGCACTACTGTCAGAGCAAATGAATCAGCACCTTCTGACTCAATCAGATTCAAGAATTCAACTGTGCTGTGGTACAAGCAGGCTTATCGGGTGAAGTGCAGCTCCAGTAAAATCAGCCTGTCTCCCAAAACCATGACTGTGAGAATGTGAAGGTGAAGTGCACTCAGAAACTGCTTAAGAACTCTGCTTGTCCATGAACCTGAAAAGGTGTTTAGTCAGAATGCACATTTGTAATGCGAGGAGTTCAGCTGTATGACGCGTTTAGTTTCCGAAGTGTTACAGGAATATATAAGGGCAGTAGGTTCTCCTTTTAGTCACTAAGCATATGGACCACTTTGGTGTTTGTTTAAAAAAAAATTAAAAATAAAAATTGCAAAGAGACCCATGTATGCTACTTGTCCATAATCTGACTGAAGAATCTAACAATTTTATTTAGGAATTGGATTGGTTATCCACTTATCATTACCACTAAAAGACAGGGAGCGCTATTTGGCTAATCTAACACTTTTAAATGGTGTAACTCTAGAAGATCTTTATGGCTTGGTGCCTTATCAGTGGCTAAATGATGCTAAGCGGAGGCCTAGTCTACAATGGCTAGACAATTATACACAAATCACAGAAACTTCGAGTGTTTATACAAGAGAGAACCTAAAGGCATACAAGTCTCTTGATGCTTTCAGCTTTCTTATTTGTGAGCATGTTCAAGACATAATGTTGTACGAACACGACATCGTAAATAAAGTCGAACAAAGTTAGCTAAACGCATCCATTATAGGCAGCTCTTAAGTAAGAACGTGACGTAGACTTAAGTAAGATCTAGCCTTAGATAGTCGTTTCTTGATGTAGATTTTCGGTAAGTTTGTTAAAGCAATATAAATTAGGCACGTTGGATATTCTCCTCAAAGAATTGTCACAAACGTACAATAGACAAGAAAGCTTTTGAGGCTTTTATATGAATTCGCAGTAAGAGAACCTAGGAACACTAATCCCGCCCATCACCCTATCCATAACTATTTCTTCAAACAAGTTGTCATGTACAAATCCTTACAAGTCTGCATTCATGTCAGCAAGCTTGGAAAAATGTCAAACTATATCGCAATAAGACACTGAACTGGCTATTCTTGCCATATTCCTTGTCATTCACAGATCCACCATGTTTTTTTCCCCCATTAAAGGGGTCTGAGTTGCAGGTAGCTGTCATGCTTTTGCAGTGAACCAAGAGCATGTGAGTGACCATAAGTGCTTTAGCTCTGGGTTCTTTTCTGAGCTCTGACGAATACCGTTTTCACACATAGTAGAAACCCTTGGCCACAATTACTTCTGTAACCCTTTACTGTAAATTTACAGGTGATTTCTAACAGGATTTTACAGTAACATACTGTATCTTTTACAGAATGGCTGTAAATATACAGCAGTTTTCTGTTTTCAGCCTGCTTCATTCCTAATACAGTATCATACTGCAGAGACACTGCATTCTGGGATTGATTTTTTTCGTGCTCATTTCAAGTTCTAGAAGTTTCTGTGTCTACCAAATACATTTTAACTTCTCTCCCAACGCGTTAAGTGTTTTATGTCTACTCCTCATGGTTTGATGTGATGATGGGAAGAGATGTTTGTGCCTGTACTGCAGCCAAACTTGATTTGTCTGTGGGACTTTTATGAACAAAACCCAGAATTAATTATTCGTGTTTATAAGATAAGCCGGTGATGTGTGAATTTGTGTGTAGTTTTTAAGCTTTTGGGAGCTTCGGTTTGCTTTTCAAGCGTTGGTTTGCCTGTGACGCAAATAAATGGATAAATGGACGGCGCTGTGTGAGAAGACGGAGAAATAATTTTTCGTCTGAATAATCTAACGTTTGTGCCTGTGACGAGGATCAATGGACTTTGGAGCGTGAGAAGATGATAAATAATTGTTCGTCTGAGTACTGATATGGTAGGGCAATCATTTTTAGAGCTTTTCATTCGAGTTTCTACTTTGTTTCCACGAATGGTTTGACCTTGGGAAATGGTTTGCACTTTTGCTTAGTCCCGAGCAAACAGTTCACTCTGTTCTCAACTCTTCATCCAGTAACTTCGATACTTCACGTTATGCGGCAAAAGTTACCATAAATCTTGCGTACACCCTGCTCTGGTAAAGGTTTCGGTAATATCTGACATCTGAATAATCTGAAGAAGATCCAGTGCTAACATAAGACCAATATGCTCAATTTCACAAGTAACATAATCATTGTTAACTATTAATTGTTAACTGTTAATTGGACTTCAAATGTTTTTTTTAATAAAAAAAAATTACAGCTGACATTTCAGCTTACATGTTCAAAAAACATGTGCAATTTTCTGTTCTTTTCTAAAAAAAAAAAAAAAAAAAAAAAAAAAAAAAAACATTTTAAAACTCCAAGTACATTGTTTTCCATTTCCTATTGCCACTACTGTTACGAAAACGAACAAACTTATGATATTTTAATTATATAATGACAAATAATTAAATAATCAATCTAGCAGTACAGTAAGAAAAGCAGTAGTTACAGTATTCCCCTGTAAAAATACAATATATTGATGTAAACAACACAGTTTAATACTGTAAAATTATGTGATATTACAGTAGGATACTGTATTTGGTAATAACAGTACTATAGTGTAAATGCTGATTACAGTAGTAGTCCTGTAAAAAATATAAAATGTAAGTGGCTGGCAACTCAGCTGCCAGTGTTTTACTGTAAATTTACAGTGAAAAGTTTTATATTGTAGGAGACCTTATGCAGTGGTATATAATGACTATATATTATTTTCATTATAGGAAAATAATCAACAGCAGTGTGATGTGATGCAGCCCTATGCAAAGTGGAGTTACTGTTACCACTCTGAAGTTGATTATTTTCCTTTAACAGCAAGTCACGAAGAGTTAGATTACACTTATACCATATTAAATACATTTGATACCATTAATTAATTAATAGTATTGTTTATCTCGAGGACCTATTTCCTGTGCACACATTATGATTTCATGACCTCGATTTCTATCTTTCTGTAGCTCTTGCTTTATGGACAGTCTATAGGCAGCAGAAAGGAGATAAATCCCCAGTAGGGGCCGTACACCTGGGCTTTTGTGTGATTATTGTGAGTATTGGTGAGTCACGCAGCACCATCAACCTATTGTTCTAATTGTTACACTGTGAAACATTCATAAATTAGATCACAATTATCTACACCAGCTGCTATGTATTGTTTTGTTTGTGATACAAACAAATCCACTGCCCAGATTTTCAGCCCATTAGAAAGTCCATTAGGATGCTGAAAAGTGAAAAGTTCACCGCTTTCACCACATTTTTTTCTGGCCATTTAGTCAGAGGCAGAGAAAGCTCTAATGGAACTACGGTGCCTCTAGTGTTTCTGCTATCACTTAGTTATTGTAAAAGCCCTTCACTTTGTTTTATTGCCTTTCTGTGCTGTGATTCTCTTCCTGCTCTATAAATTAGGCTCCAGTTTATCTCTGGAGCGAAACTCGCCCCTGTCGTTTCTTCCAAACAGCTGGTGCAGCAAGTGCAGGGCTTACGGCCTTGTAATGAAATTACCAGCAATTTTAGAGGCCGTACCCAGAGTTAGTGATTTTGGAGTTGGTGAAGTCCAAAAGTTACATCAATATCTACGCATTGTGTATTCGGAAATGGTTTACGCACTTTTCTGAGTGTGCTATTGATATTATGTAAATTACCTGTAGGTAGGTCACGTCTCTGAAGTGTCTATAAGCCTTCATCCTTCTTGACCTCTTTGACCTTTCAGAAGTCTTCGAAACGTTCAAACACAAGACTTTCCAGTCTATCCTCATGAGTCTTGGAATTCATGGCACAGCATGGCCATGCTTTGTACTTACCTAGAGAGGTAGTCATATCAGGTGACATGGAGGGGATACACATCATCTCCACTGGAGTCCCAAGGCTTAGTGCTGGTTCCTCTTCTGTCCTCCCTCTATATCCCCACTCTCTCAGTGAGGTCATACCCTTACAAGAGTTTTCATACCACTGCTATGCTGAGGTCACTCACCTGAGCCTCTCTTCCCTCAGACCTCAGCACTCATGAACCTCAGCACTCAGCATCTCTGGCATCTCGTCAGCGATGGCAGCTCACCAGCTGAAACTAAATCCCAGTAAGACTGAGCTGCTGTATATTTATGTGTGTGTCCCCATGTCAAGATCTTGTGGTCTCCCTTGACAACACTCAGATCACACCATGTGAAAGTGCATGCAGCTTTGGGGTATTTCTGGACAACCAACTATAATTCTTGTCTCATATCTCTAACCTGACTCGGTCATGCAGGTATCTCCTTTACAACATCAGGGGAATCCGGCCATGTCTATCCACAGGGGCCACTCAGGTGCTTGTTAGGTCCCCTACTACTGTAACTTGCTCCTGGCAGGTCTGCCCTTGCGTACCACCAGACCCCTGCAACTGATCCAGAATGCAGCTGCAAGGCTATTTTCAAGCTCCCCAAGTTCTCCAACATCAGTCCATTTCTGTGTTTCCTCCACTGGCTTCCTTTAGCCAACTGCATCAAATTTAATAAACTGATGCTTATATACAAAATTCGAAAATGGACCTGTGCGCACCGATGTTAAGACATTTATCACGCCTCGCTCTGGCAGTGTGACTGGACTCATCATCCCTCAGGCTGCAGAGAATACAGGCATCAAGACTCTTCTCTGTCTTGGTACCCAGGTGGTGGAATGAACTCCCCCTGGCAGTCTGAACAGCTGAGTCACTGGTGGTCTGAAAATGAAGTCTAAACACCTACTTCTTCACCTCTTCATTTTGTGTGTTTTCTTTCTTGTTGTTCTAAACTCCACCAATAACTAGATGGTATTCTTAGTCCCTGACCTAGTTAACCAACATAAGGATATGCTTTGATAGAGACTACAGAGCATTTCTGCAAGTCTCTCTAGATAAAGTCATCTGATAAATGCTGCAAATATAAATGTAATGTAAATGTCTAGAACACTGCCTTTAAAAAGTATGCAAATATGCAGATGTACCGTTACAATGAGACCATTTTTAAATAAACTTCTACTAAGATTCGAGTATATTGCCATTATACTGCCTGAACAGTCCTGATTGTATTCACATTAATCACTGTATATTTGGTTTAATTTAACAATATGGCTTCTACCCATATTATTCAGATGTAGTTGATCCAGTGCATCCTATTATTTTGCATTTTATATTTTCATATTGTGCACTTAATGAAGCCACAGGATACTAAATCAAGGTCAAGAAATCGTAATGAGCGTACAGGATGTAGGTTATTTTATTACACTTTTAATTCTGTTTTGAGTTGTTAAATTATTAAAATAATGCCAGTGTTTTTGGTTATACATTGTGCCCTTCTGGAAAGGAAACGTGGCCGGGGTTTGAGAGATTAGATGACCGAACACTCGAATGCTCCAATTACAGCTCACTTTAAGATAATTCATAACTTTATCCATTAAAAAAAACTGCTAATTTATAGATGCTGTCTCCTCCGATGTCCGCTTTGTATAAAGAAAATTTTAATTTATTTTAAAAAAAAAAATTCCATTTTTTTTTTTTTTTTTAGGTCAGGAAGAAGTCTGCCATCTTTAAGGATGTACCTTTAATTATTTTTTTTGTATTTACTACTAAATTCCTGTCCCAGCTGAGACCCTGTTTTTATGCATATACACAAACACACAAAATCTGTCACTCTGACGCTTAAAATATTCCATGAGTCACAAGCGCGCACACACACACACACACACACACACACACACACACAGCATATCCTGCATCTAAGAGTTTGAACACAAGCTTCCCTTAGCTCAACTACACGCATGGGCTGATGTGGGAGACTGTGTATAATTAATTAGTTAATTTTAGAGATCATCAGTGTGGTGACTGCATGGTACACACACACACACACACACACACACACACACACACACACACACACACACACACAGAGAGAGAGAGAGAGAGAGAGAGAGAGAGAGAGAGAGAGAGAGAGAGAGAGAGCGCTATGGCCCATAAGCGGCCCATAACACATTAACAAGCCAAAAACGCAACAGTAAACGGGAAACAAAAACAAAACAAAAACCGCAAGAGCAAATTCGGAAAAAACGTCAACATGAACTGAAAAAATGAAGGATTGCACTTTGTAGGTTTTCTAGTAAGTCTAGGGGAAATGATTTAATGTGAAACTACTTGTTACTATAGTGAGGAGTAAATCTTTCCCCTGAATAACCTGGCTTCCTTCAGGCACTATTTCAGCATTCACATATTCATATTAATGCTGTGCATAGGCAAGAGCATTTCTAAAATAACATCATACAGTGAGGTCCAAAAGTCTGAGAGCGCTAGTGAAAACGCTTCTGTTTGGCATTCTTTTTCAATTTAACACAAAGGCTGTCGTTACAAATAATATTATCAGCAACAACTTGAGTGAAAAACAGAATCTTACAAATATTTACAAGTTTCAGAATTTCTTAGTATTTGCTATGTCCCCTTTTTGCACAGACTCCACAAGTTTGTGTAAAACCCGATGATCCGTGTTGGATCAAATCCATCAGCGTGTCGTCTGAACACTTGCTTGGAAAATCTGACCTTTTGTACAAAGCAGTTAACGTGGTCAATATCACAAATTTGCTTACATTTAAATAGTGACCTAGAAATATTGCAGCAGCTTGAATACTGAATAGAATATTGAATTTCTTTCTTTTTTGTTTGAGTATAACAAACTTTCTGTTTATTTCCAGTTTTAAATAAAAAATATCCCAGATTTTCAGTGGGACTTTTGGACCCCACTGTACGTTTGTATGTCAGCCGTCGACACAACGGATCTCGTCACAGGTGAGTTTGTCTATGCGAGTACAGACCGATCCATGACGCGCACATACGGCCACAAACATCACACGAGTAGTTTTCAGTTCCGGAGGTTGTCTTCAGCACTTCTTTTTAACACTTGCACTGACCACCGAGAGATGGAGCACCGTGTTCCAGCTGAATGTAGAAACACATCTTAGGTATGTGGTTATCATTCATCCGAACTACATGCCCGGTCCAGAGGAAGAGAGCGATCATCAACAACGTTTTAATGCAGGTTGTGTCGCATACTGTGAGGAACGCTATTGATGAAATTGATGAAAGTAAGTATGAATAAAAGCAGACACTGATGCACGCTTGGTGCTTGGGCCCGTCAATCGCTGCTCTCAGCTAAATATTGCTGTTGTGTTTTAGGTTTTGCTGTTACATTCCTGATTTGCTGTTGTGTTTTAATTTTTTACAGAGTTTTTATTTGCTGTTTTTATTTACTGTTGTGTTTTTATTTTCTACAGAGTTTTTATTTACTGCTGTGTTTCTCATTTGCTTTTGTGGTTTTTTTTAGTTACTGTTGTGCTTCTCGTTTGCGCTTGTGCTTCTGGGGGGTATTCCACGAAGCGAGCTAATAAAAGCAGGGCTTATATGAAATATCCTCGCTTGACTTAGCGTAACAAGTCAGTCTAGACCAGCGGTGTCCAATCTTATTCACAAAGGGCCAGTGTGGGTGCAGGTTTTCATTCCAATCAAGCAAGACTTATAATTCTACATACAAGTATAAAAACATTATTCCAAATAAAAGCAGCAACTCGGCAATTAGCAAAGCTCAAGAAGCAGCTTGTCAGAAAATATACAACAGAATAAATGCGCAAGAACCTATAATTAAAACAAATAATCAAATAATATAAAAGACCATTTAAATGGGTTCTATAGTCCAAATTAACATGATTAATACAAACTTGATCTACAAAATAGTAGAATATGACAAAGTTGCATAACTAAGGAATATTGAAAGCCACTGAGGAACACTGAAAGGAAAAGTTCATTGAATTTACTTGACTCAGATGTCTACATTGGTTCTGTATGAGTGTATTAAGTCGCAGCCAACAGGATCATGATTGTGTATTTTCAAAGCGCTGGAATAAAAATCCAACACCCCCCCCTTCCCTCGAGCTCAGGATCGAACCGAGGCCCTGGAGCTGTTTTCGCAGCCCACTACACTACTGTGCCACACATAATTGGCTCAAGTTAATTTAACACTAGTTGTAACTGGATTGTGTTAATGCTACCTCACATTCACGCTACATAACTCAAACTAGTAGACTTGATATTTGATATTTGTTGAAATTAAATTTACTATAAGCAATGAGATCACATTTTGATGAAAAACTAAGTATTTTAAGTAAACTCTACATAATATTTTCTCTTAAACCTGACAGACCACATATTCCCTTTTGTCAGTGTGCACTACGGTGGAATGATTTTTCCCGAGTATTGTTTCCGCCCAGCGGGACTACAAAAGCGCAAAGCTCGGCCAGTAGAATTCATCAAGCGAAAATAAGCTTCAAAACTAACCAGACACGTTCAAAACTAACCTGTTGCCATAGTAACTCAGCGGGGCTTACTGTTAGCTTCGTTTGTGGAACCAAAATTGACGGAAATTAGCCGGGCTTGTTGAAATAAACCTGGTTTAGCGAGTTAGCTTGCTTTGTGGAATAACCCCCTGATCTCCTTTTAACATTAACATCCTTTTGTGTTTTTATTTACTGTTGTGTTTTTTGATTTGCCGTTGTGTTTCAGATTTTCTATTGTGCATTTGATTTTACTGTTGCATTTTTGATTTGCTGTTTTTTTTTTATTTATTTACTGTTATGGTTTTTAATTACTGTTGCGTTTCAGATTTTCTGTTGTGCGTTTGATTTTACTTTTGTGTTTTTTTATTTACTGTTATGTTTCTTATTTGCTGTTACAGTACAGGGTTTTGCAATTGTGTTTTTGATTTGTCGTCGTGATTTGTTAAAGTGTTTTGCACTTCCTGTCCACTGGACACACACACACACACACACACACACACATATGGCACCATCAGTAATAACACTATTAACACATTGTGTTTTTATAATGCTGTTTTTTTTTTGTTTTGTTTTGTTTTTAAACTGCTGTTCTTTATAATGAACATCAACATACACTAACTAAATATAACAGCATTTGGGGCTCTCTGACAGATACGGATCCCAAATGCACGGCTACACACCATCACCATCCTAGAATTGTGTTTGTGTCCAGCAGTTCTACCCCGCAGAACGTAGGCTAATAAAATTTAAATAGCCTCACTAGCATAACATGCCTTCGGCGCGTGGGTCCCAGTCAGGGCAGCCTATTTATCTTCAGCTCAGTCTATTAGATCTTTCCTCTCTAAAGAACGATTTCTCTCCATCCTCAGATTCACTTATACTCTCTAATCTCCTCCGTCATTATGGGGTTTATGACTGCACATTAAACTCCCTCCACCTAAACTAGAGTCAACTTTCTGGCCTAAAAACCACAGAGCTGTACTGAACAGATCAATGGGAGTGCCACGTTAAACTGGCATGCTCTCGTATCTATTACAGACTGATCATCTGTCTTCATCAGCACACACACACACACACACACACACACACACACACACACACGGTAAAGTGGCTGGTGTACTAGCCCAAATTTCAGAAAGAAAGAAAGACTCACTAAGATTTGTGTGCGATGGTACGGCTACCACAAACGCCCTCACTTCCTGTCTTAAGTCAATTTTTTTTTTTTTTTTTTTACATAAGACATAATTTCAAAATAATACCAAAGAGACAGATTTATTTCAGTTTTTATTTACTATATCAGATTTTCAGAAGTGGGACAAAAGTTTACATACACTTTGTTAGTATTTGGTGGTAATTGACAGACACTTGTGGAAACCATCCACAACCTTCTCATAATATTTTTCTGGAAATTTCCTCCTGACAGAACTGGTGTAACTCACTCAGGTTTGTGGGCCTCCTTGCTCAGAAACACTTTTTCAGTTTAGTCCAGAAATTTTCTATGGGATTCAGATCAGGGCTTTGTGATGGCCGCTCCAATACTTTCACTTTATTATCTTAAAGCAATTTTGTTATAATTTTGGAGGTATGCTTAGGATCACTGTCCTTTAGACAATGTCTTTTGACCTTTAGAACATTTTAACTTTCTGGGTGATGTCTTGAGGTATTTCTAGATAATCCTCCTTCCTCATGATGCCATCTATTTTCTGAAGTGCATCAGTCCCTTTTCCAGCAAAACTCCCCCACAACATGATGCTGCCACCCCCGTGCTTCACAACAGGGATGGTGTTCTTCAGATTAAAAGCCTCACCCTTTTTCTGCCATACATTATGCTGATCATTACAGCCAAAGAGTTCAACAGTTCAGTTTGTCTCATCTGACCAAACACTCCTCCAAAAAGCTGCTGATCACCTGTAAACTTCAGTCTGACTTTTCTTATGCCGGTCTTGGAGTACAGGCTTCTCCCTTGTGTGAGAGCTTTTCAGGCGATGATGATATAGGACTCTCTTTATGGTGGATTCACATACTTTTGGTACCTGATGCCTCCAACTCCTTCACCAGTTTTTCATTTCACTTTGTTGTTGAAATTCAGTTGAACCTTTAGGACCAAAGTTCATTCAAAGATGGGAGCTAATTCATGGCTCTTTCCTGAAGAATGCAGTGTCTGTGCGGTCCCAAGATTTTTATATTTGCATATAGTTGTTTGTACAGATACTTGTGGTACCTTCAGTTGTTTGGAAATTGCTCCTAAGGAGGAATGAGACTTGTAGAGGGCCACAATTTTGAGGTCTTGGCTGAGCTGCTTGGATTTTCCCATGGTATCAATGGCAAAAAGGTACTGACTCTAAGGGTAGGCCCTTTTATAGCCACAGGTGCATTCCCAATTAACCCCTAATTATGACATTTGGCCAATCAGAAGCTTGTGAAAGTCATTACATCACTTTCTGGAGTTTAAAGAGACAGTCAACTTGGCGTATGTAAACATCTAACCCACTGGAATCTGATATAGTGAATTTAAGCTGAAATAAATCCTAATTGACTTGCCAAAAGATATGTATGGTAACATGAAATGTGTGGAGTTGTTAACTTTTGGCCTCAACTGTATACACAAAACCTGACTAATAATAAATGGCGAAAGGGAACACCATGTTATTTGATAAACAACAACAACAACGATGTATAATCGCTGTGGAACTTTCTGTAACACAATCAAGATGTTTATTTAATATTAATGGAAGGAGAATTATGGACAGATGATTTTCTCAGTAACACAAGAAGCTGCTTATTAAGTCTTATGAACTGCAGGGAGAGAAAAAAAGCGAGGCTGATCAGGGAACGACTGTTTATTGCTATTATAATGTACGTGACTTGTTGTCACAAACATACCACAACATTAAATCTAACTGATAGATGGTTAAAAAGCACAATGTGTTTATTAATAAATTAAAATGACGAGTCTTTGGCAAATCTCTGGCTGTGATATACGAAGAATAAAATACTTTATGTGCTGTTATTGGAAAATAATCAACAAGCATGGCCACACTTATTTCCATAACTATTATAGTATTACTTACCTGACCTCCAAAAGTAAACGCACCTCTATTAGAGCCTACAATAGAAGTCTATCAATACACGTTATTCAGTACCTTAGTGTTTTCCCCTTGCAAGTATAAATCACTGCTGATTGAACATTTTGGAGTTGAAGGCTGCATTCATTAGAACTTAAATGAATTAAACACAGACTCAAAACAAATTATTTACTTATATCCAAATCCTATACCAGGCTCATACCAAGATCATCACAAACACAGCTTGAATACATATGTAAACTTCTGAGCATGTACACACGGTCACCTCAACATTCACTGTGTACAAATTAATACCTTATTTATGTGTCTTGTGCATTCATTCTTATAAAATGCTCTTTATTTAAATATGTGTGTAAATGTGTGTTCATTTGACAGGGTTGTCAGGTCTGAAAACTTCCCATAACTAAAAAAAAAAAACCTTCTACCATCATTACTTCATCATGATGATCATTGCCCAATATATTGAATAATATGCTGAAAAAAACAACATATAGCACATTATAATGAAGCAGTGTTTCCCTAAATGATTCATATTAGTCAATCCATAAATCCATTTTCTGTACCGCTTTTCCTACACAGGGTCGCAGGGAGTCTGGAGCCTATCCCAGGGAACTCAGGGCACAGGGAAGGGGAACAATCGCACACTCTAACACACTCCGGACAATTTGGAAATACCAATCAGGCTACAACACATGTCTTTGGACTAGGGGAGGAAACCCGGAGTACCCGGAGGAAACCCCCGAAGCACAGAGAGAACATGCAAACTCTGGCACACAGGCCGGTGTCGGGATTCGAACCCCGGAGGTGCAAGGCAACAGTCCTGTCCACTAAACTTCCCCCCAAAAAAATTTAAAAATCCCCCTTCCACACCCTATAAACTGCTTCGAAATTCCATCATCATGATGATGATCATTCCTCAATGTACTGTTATATACTGAAAAAAAAAAAACATATAGTACATTTTAATGAGGCAGTGTTTCTAGGATGTGGAAGGGAAGGAGGATTTTTTTAAGTTTTGCGTGTTTTCATTCTAATGAAGACCTGGCAACCCTGTCACATGTAAACACATTTACAATATATAGTGATTAAGTGATTTACAAAGGTTTTTTTATTTTATTTTTCTTTTCATTTGTGTTTTATAACAGTCGTGTAACAGTAAGTTACTTGTTATATTATATTATATTTTATTATATTATATTATATTACTGTTGCTTTTAAATATAACGCCATTAGGCAGTTAGTCATATTGAACTTTTTTTTATTGCTTTTGTTAGTTTTTAAAGCAGAAAAGACGAAAGTCACAACTAAATTACTTTAAAGCCATACAGTAAAGACTTTTTTTTCATATTTTTTAGGCTGTAATGTATGGACCACCTTTTTTTTTTTTTTTTTTTTAAATGTCTGTTTGTTTTGATATTGTGCTAATCCACAGCTAGCCTGCTAGCCTGCTAGCATAGAGCAGAACTTACCACCGAGTTCTTCATAGTTGATTTCACCGTAAATCCTTCCGTCTTCAGCTTTGTTTTCGTTCCATCAAAAGTTCTCATGTTTGTAGACGTCGAATGCCGAGCAAAACCGCTAGAATGAAACTTATCAGTGGCTGGGTAATAAATTTGCTTCTCTAAACACCATAACACCGCTGAAGCTCCTGTTTGGGTTGCTAAGGACACACTGCCGTTGCTAGGCACCAGTTATAGGGGAACTGCAGCACCTGTAGCCCAAACGGAAACCGGAAATAAATCAGTGCATTTACATTTAAATTCCTTTAAATTCTTGATTATCACTGTTTGAATTCTTGCTCCTGATTGTGTTGATTAATTTTCTACAATTATATCATTTTAGCTCTGAGCAGGGCTGTTTGTTTGTTTATTTATTTGTTTGTTTGTTGTTTGTTTGTTTGTTGTTTGTTTGTTTGTTGTTGTTTGGCTGTTGTTTGGTTGTTGTTGTTGTTGTTATTATTATTATTATTATATTAGTAATTTTTGCATCCCTTTTGCATCCCCAGAATGAACAGAATTCATCTTGGATGATGGGAAAAAAAAACAGAACAAAAAAATAAAAACAACTGAATAAAAACTACAAAAATTTGCGGTCATAAGACATTTGGGTTTGAGATCAAAACATGAATATGAGATGACCGATCAGAATTTCATTTCAGCTTTCATTTCCTGATATTTACGTCTAGATGAGTTAAAAACGTAGAACATGGCACCTTTGGCGTGAGCAAAAGTATTGGAACAGATAAAGCAACGTGACTTACTGCCATCACCAAATCATTGCATTCTTCTTTTGTGATGCTTTCCCAGGCTTGTGTCGCACCTTCTTTCAGTTGTTGTTTGTTTTTCAGGGGTTTCTCCCTTCAGTCTTCTCTTCAGGAGGTGAAATGCATACTCAGTGCTGCTGGGTTATGGTTTGGTGATTGACTTGGTCAGTCTAAAATCTTCCACTTTTCCCCCCTGATGAAGTCCTTTGTTGTGTTGTTGTGTATTTTGGGACATTGTTTTGCTGTATGATGAAGTTCCTCCCAGTTAGATTGAATTCATTTCTCTGTACATTGGCAGACAGAATGTTTCTGTAGACTTCTGAATTCATTCAGCTGCTACCATCATTAGTTCCGTCATCAATAAAGATTAGTGAGCCTGATCCAGAAGCAGCCATGCAAGCCCTAGCCATGACACTGCCTCCACCATGCTTGACTGATGAGCTTACGCAGATCCTTTCTTTCTCCACACTTTGGGCTTTCCATCACTTTGGTAGAGGTTAATCTCGGTTCCAGGACTTTTGTGGCTCATCTGTCTATTTCTTTGTGAAACCCAATCTGGTCTTCCAATTATGGCCTCTATATTTCTGCTCTCGAAGACTTCTTTGAACAGTGGATTGTGATACCTTCGTCCCTGCCCTGTGGAGGTTTTTGGTGACATCACTGACTGTTGTTTTTGGGTTTTTCTTCACAGGTGTCACAATGTTTCTGTCATCACCTGCTGTTGTTTTCCTTGGCCGATCTATTGTCTGGTTGTTAGTACACCAGTGGTTTATTTCTTTTTCAGGACATTCCGAATTGTTGTATTGGCTATGCCCAATGCTTGTGCAGTGACTATGATCGATTTTTCCTCTTTTCTCAGCTTCAAAGTGGCTTGCTTTTCTCACATAGACAGCTCTCTGGTCTTCATGTTGGTTTATCCTTTTTAACAGGCGGAACTCAGGGATCCAACCAAGAGTAGACATTCAGAGCAAATAATTGTTTGAACAATCAATCTAACGGCACACCTGGGCAACAAGAAACATCTTTCAGTCACATTTTTCAATATTTTTGATCACTATTTATGAAAAAAGGGTTGGTTTAAACAAAAGGTGCCATGTTAACATTAATTAGCATTAGCTAACATTCATTTCTTACTGGTATTTTTGGTTCATTTCTCCTCTGATGCATTTTTATTTTTGCATTTTTCCACCACAGACAGATATGTGCGTTTCATGATCACAGCTTAATTGTAAACTTCTGACATTAGATACCTAATTTAGTCCACGTAGTTTAGTAAATTGCAGTTTTTATTCTTTTCATACCACAAGGGGTACAAAAGGTGCAACCGCCTGGTACATAAACCTTGATAGCAAAGTGCATTTTTTGCATCTCTATTTTAAAAATCATGAGTCCGTATTCCCTAAGCGACACTATGTAGTTCCACTGCTCTGTCAAGTTTTCTGTGTTATTAATTTCAACAGATAGATAACAGTGATGCTGGTGAGGGAACAACTGTTTATAGCTGTTACAGTGAAAGTGATAACAGGGACTGACCTGTTTCATGGAAGGAATTGCTGTTATTGGAAAATATTGCATTTTTTACTGCCTATAAGTAAGGTCTAGTAGAAAATTGCAATCCTAGGATGGGTTCGATGCTATGAGCGGTGTCCCTCACACCCTGCAATGAAATGAAACCTGTGCCTCGGGGGCAGCTTCCTCATACTGAAAGTAGGTATACAGTTACTGACTTTTAGTGACTTCAGTGAAAAGCGACCACTGACCTGATATTTGAATTGATCATTAGCAGTGGTGCTGAAAAACCTGTACAAGCCACACACACACACACACACACACACACACACAACCATGTCAGTGAGATTGCTGTGCTGAAAATGATTGCCGTACCATTGCCATATTGAGTTAATGTTGATGTGTTTCCTAATTAGCTTTTGTGTTTTCTGTTTTGTTGTTTTTGGTTTTGTTATTGCGTTTTTGCTGCTGTGTTTTAGGTTTTGTTGTTGCATTTTCTGATTTCTGTTGCGTTTTTGGTTTTTCTCTCTTGTTTCCAAATGTACTCTTGTGTTTTTGTTTTTGTTGTTGCATTTTTGCTGTCTTGTTTCCAAATTTACTCTTGTGTTTTCTGTTTTGCTGTTGCATTTTTGGTTTTGTTGTTGCATATTTGCTGTTGTTTTTCCAAATTTGCAGTTGTGATTTAGCTTTTATTGTTACATTTTCTGGTTTCTGTTGTGCTTTTGGTTTTGTCAGGGAGCTTTCTTTTTTGCTCTTGTGTTTTTTTTTTTTTTGTTGTTGTTGTTGCATTTTCTTTTTGCTGTTGTTTTTGGTTTTGTTGTTGCATTTTTGCTGTGTTGTTTCCAAACTTACTGTTGTGTTTTTGGTTTTGTTGCATTTTCTGGTTTCTTTTGTGTTTTTGGTTTTGTTGTTGGAGTTTTTTGGGCGCATAGTGGCTTAGTGGTTAGCACGCTTGCCTTACACCACTAGGGTTGGGGGTTCAAATTTGCTGTTGTGATATAGGTTTTGTTGTATGTTCTGTTTCCTGTTGTGGTCCTGAATTTTAATTATGGTTTCGCTGTTGTGTTTTTGGCTTGTTAATGTGTTTTGAAGTTATTGGCCACTGTATGCTTGTAGGTTGTGCGTAGTAACAGATGGGCTATTGTCACTTCATTAGGGTGTAATTCTTGTTATTTTTATTATAGATTTGTTTTATTTCTTTTGCAGAATAGTCGGGTCATTGCTCTTTTCAGCATTGTTTGCTGGGTGAATTTGCCAACATTATGTACTTAATCCAAGTTGGCATCCCTGGCAGGCCTAGCGCTTGTCTGCTAAGCCTGGTGAGAATACCATGGCACTTTATCATTCCAGTTAAACAGTGTGGCAATCGTAGCCTGCAGCATCCCCTCACCTCACGTGCCTCTCTCTCTTCCCTCTCTCTCTCTCTCTCTCTGGCTTTAGGCCACTGTTATAAATCTTCAGAGCTTAGGCAATTTCTCTAAAAGCCCCTTGGTTTTTTAATGGCTCCAGAGAGGGTAGTGGAGGACAGTGGGTTAGGGAGATGTAAACAGGAGAAGCCGCATGAACGAAAAAACAAAAAAGCAAACAACGATGCTGCCCCCTGTTATTGTGACAAAAGCATTTACAAGAACAAACTAACATGATCACAAAGTGGCTGTATGATTAGCCTAGCTATTTTTAATAACTCTTATCATATTCTCTGTGTGCAGCATGAACTTCATTTATATCATCTGTGTAATACTCAAGCTGCTTTCCAGAGTGTTCCTCCGGTAGCTTTATTATCAGCTTCCTCTTCTTCAGCATCACTTTAATCTCAGGCCTGGACCTCATCTTTCTAATCTTGTCAATCTTCCCTGAGAGCTCACAAACACACCAAGGCAGCAATTAGCTGGCCATTAATGGAGTACAATGTGTTTGGACATCATTAGCACACACATACACACACACACATGCACACATAGACACACACGAACACACATACACACACTTACAGCCAGACAGAAAGCCAGAGCAGGATGTGGACATACACAGTGGGAGTTAGAGCACACGCCTCCATGTGTCTGCCAATTACCAGGCCCCAAATGGCCCATTAGGATGGAGTGTGAGCGTGGCCCTGCTGGTGTGACATGCTGCACAGCTTCAGACACACACATACACACACACACACACACACACACACACTCCTGCAGTCACCCTGAATGCAGAATGGCTGGGGTTTTGAAAAGAAGGTGACAGCTCATTGCAGCAACATTAAGGTAAGGCCATTGTTTATAGTTACTGCTGAACTCATGTTAGTGAAAACAATATGGAGGAACTTTTAACCAATCACCTTTTGTTCTCTGATGCTTTGGAGCTCTGAGCTCCACCTCTCAAGGTTAAGTGAAACACACACACACACACACACACACACATCAGTGCAAATGGACCACCATAGGACAACCCTTGATCAGATTTGTGTGGTGGCCTGGAAAAACGCTTCACATGCTGAAATTTTGACTTTTTTTCCTTATATATTTATAGTTCTGAATTAAATTCTCTTTTGCGTAGATCTCGACCACGGACGCCTGATTTTGAGGTCCAAGTGGATTTTTCTTTTTTACTACTATTTTCCTCCCATTTTAGCTAAAAATACTCCTTTCCTATTGAAGCAAACTTTAGACAGAGTAATTATTATTTAAATTAAATTAATTAAAAAATTTTTTCTACCACTATCATTTGTTAAACTAGCTCCTTACCCAAAGTGATCTGTACAGGCAGAGAGTATAAAGTAAATACACACCATTCTGGTACATTTTTACAGTTGTGTTAAAGTCAAGGCATCAAATTATGTTATAAGCAGAAAAAACAGATTGTACATAGAAAACAATGAGCTATAGTCTCTTATTGTATACCTCCAAGGCGGAGCAACCACGTAGGTCCGTGGGATAAAGTAATAATATACCTACAAAAGTGCACCTGGCAACTGAGTGTATATATACATAGCGTAACCAGTCTAACATAGATACAAAGATGTTCAAGTGTTCTCTGTCATTTTAAACCAAGCGTACCACTTCATAGTGTTTACAGAACCAAGGAAATGTCTGTTGATCTGAGCAGATATGAATTCTAGGACTGGACCTCTGCCCAATTTTGTATATATAAAAGTACCTTAAAAAATAAAATCATACTCATTAATAACTGTTATGCCACATTGCATTGTTGATTTCTGAAATCTGATTGATCAGAAGGTGTCGATTAGCTTTCTGAAAAAGACGTAACCCTTATTCGTAACAATCGATATAAAGTTTTCCACCATGGGAAAGGGCGATTTCCGCTTTCCGTTTTCTCTTTTATGTAACATGAAAAACCGAGTCTTATAAACTTCAAGAGAGAGAAACTAGAGAGGGTTTTGTAGACGTTCCACAACATTAGGTATAGCTATGTAATATAAACAGACAAAATAAGCAATGTGTCATTGTTTAATTAATTTTTAAAAAAATGTAATTATTGGCAAGTTGCTATGGGATGAGAGAAATACAGTATATTCTTTTATAGGAAAATAGAAATCTAATTCACTTCAGGGTGGTAACAGTAGTATCACACTACCTCATCATTGATTCTTTTCCTAAAACAGTATGCTAAGTTTTTTATTCCTTACATACAGAATTGTGTGATCAACAAAACTGCTAAAGACTCTTGGAAATAATATGATAAATTACATGATAAAACATTTAGTCCCTTTCTCTCTCGCTGGAATAACCCTCCTTTCTGATCACACTCTAATTACTGTGTTTATTTAAAGGCCAGAGACTAACAACACTGCACACTTCCAGCCCAGTCAACTGTGCAGTCTCATGAGATCATCCAGATGGGCCCAAAACAGCACAGAACAGTTCCAGAAAGTAATTAGTAACCAAGAAATCCAAACACATTTAGACTCCTTTCTGAAAAGTACATGTACTCACAGTAGGCAGAAAGGAATATAAAAAAATAATAGAAACATATCAGAAACATAGTAGTCGGATCCAAGAGTGAAACTGGCTTTGCATACTATTAAATTCAAAATCCAAATAATGTAAACATAGACCTCCTTTGCTGTGAAACACTGAAGCGATATACAGTAAACATAGACTCAAAAAATTACCTAGCTTTTGGTAGGTAGTGATGAATCAAGCAGATGGCTACCAGTAATTTTGTGGTGATGCCACAACACCTTCCTTTTCATCAAAAAGGGGAAACATGTTATTAACCTGACTTGGTCAGGTGCAGGGCTCTCTTTTACATCAGGAAGGTTCCAGACAGAGACATTTCTAGACAGAGAGGTCACTCAGGGGCCTGTTCAGTCCCTGTCATTTCAAAATTGGACTACTGCAATAATGCAGTTATTCCTAGCTGGTCTTCCCTTGCATGCCATCAGACCCCTGCAACTAATCCAGAGTGCATCTGCAAACCTTGTTTTCTGCCTAAAGTTCTTCCATATCACCCCACTGCTGCATTCCCTCCACTGGCCATCCTCACCCCTTAAGGGACATAGGTGCCCAGGCAGTTATCAAACAGACAGAGACATTTCTAGACAGAGAGGCCACTTGTCATCTCAAGATTGGACTATTGCAACTTATTCCTAGCTGGTCTTCCCTTCGATGCCATCACACCCTTGCAACTATTCCAGAGTGCATGTGCAGACCTTGTTTTCTGCCTAAAGTTCTTCCATATCACTCCTCTGCTGCATTCCATATTTGCCCAAGTATTTATCAAACCTCTGCTGTACTATGTTTCCTCCAAACTACAAGTACATCTTGACCCACCATTCCTCAAGACACAAGAAAGGCATGCATCAAGGCTCTTCTCTGTCCTGGCACCCCGGTTTTGGAATGAACTTCCCCTGGCTTTCCGAACACCTGAGTCACTTGAAACAAAGACTAAGGACTCATCCTTCACCAGTTAGGGATAGCAACGTGGACAGTTTGGACAGTTTTGGACAGTTTGACCCCTTTTTTTTGTTTCAGTTTGTTTTTGTTGGACGAAGCAGTTGTCTCAGGAATACATCCAAAGAAATGAGAATTACTAGTTATTCATTGTTTCCTGCACCTACATGCTTAATACATAATTTAAACCAGCTGTCATTTAAAGAAAACTAAAGACCAACCTTTTTACTAAGCAAGTTTCTAAAGATATGTTTTCAGTGGAAACCACAAAGCATTTCTGCAAGATGATTTGGATAAAGGCATAAATGTAAAGGTGGTCATTCAAGGGGAAAAAAGTATACTTCATCTAGCCAGTACAAGCCGGTAATCCAGCAGCACACAGCCTCATTAAATGAAAGTCTGAGGTTCAGTTTGATTATCCTTATACATACATTGGTAAGTGAGTTCCCTTTTTAAAGTTCACCAGAATACTTTTAAAAGTTATTATAATAACTTCTATAAAATAACTTCTACTCCTATAGCTCAACCAGAGAGACAATATAGCTATGTGGCACAACACGAGGCACTGTGGCACAGGGTGAAACACTGACATTCCACTGATGACCTCCTGGCACAGGTTGGCAGCTACCTGATACATAGCCTAGCCTGTAGCCCTACACATACACAGTACTGAATGAACTTTATCAATAATATATTAGAAGCTTTGAATCATTGACTAATTTCTGAACAAGCCGGACCTCTTGCAGTGGCTGGTCTGGTTTCATTTGGCCAAATGTGCTGCTATAAAACTCCTTAATTGAACCTCAGTGTGGTTGAACTATAAATATCTTCCATCACAAGGTGTAGGTGAATAACCAGTCTAGCTATAGCAGGTAAATAACCCCAAATGTACCGTTCATTTGCCTTCAATAAAGCCCTAATGTCTGAGAGATTTAGAGCAGGTATATGCTAGATTAGCTTTCTCAAACTTTTTAATAGAAGAATTCTTCATAAGGTTAGTTCTAACAAATGAGAAAATGTGAGATCTTATATGTAGAATTGTAAATCAACTTGCTGCTATAAGATTATAGACACTCAAAAACAATAAGTATAACTCAAGGTATAACGCAATGCAGGTTTAGCCAGGTTAAGGTGAATTTCAGTGGACTGGATGTTGTAATATTTGTACTATGCTTAGCGCCCCCTGTTGGGTGGGTGGTGTCAAACGCATAGACAAGGTGTACCATCTAATGGTTGGCTGCTATACAATTTTCAACTCCACCCACATCCTTTTTAGTGAATATAGCAAGAGTCAAACTAGCAATTCACTTCAAACATCTTATGCAAATTCTTGTTATAGGATGATATTGATTTGAGCATGGTGGATGAGGCAGTTGACACATATGGGTAGAGTTGAGTGATAGCTAGAACAGACAGTCATGCATCATTTCCACCACTTTAAGCACAGAGTACAGCATAGTGTACTTCATCTTTATCATTTGACAGATTTAGGATATTTATTTATTTATTTTTTTGACAGCATTGAGATCTTGTTCTCTTTTGCAGTGTACTGTACTAATAAACTTTTACCAACAAAGTTATTTACAGTTTTTCTGCTATTTTGATACTTTTGACATTTGTAAGCAAACTAGATTTCTGAAACAACCCTGATGCAAACTATATAGTCTTCAGCTCTCTCTAAGCACCTAGCTTTAGTTTGGTTTGAGTGTTTAAATATTTATTCATTCATCTCCAGTAACTGCTTTATCCTGAGGCAGGAATACAACCTGAGTGGGACACCAAAAGAATCTTTTGTTCTGTTTTGTAACCTGGGCCATTCCGAAACACTGAACATCTTCTGAAGCCATTCCTTTGTTGACTTGCATTTGTACTTTGGGTTGTTATCTTGCTGGAAGGTGAAATTTTTCTTCAGATTGGTATTTGGAGCTAGCCATGATTCGCTCTATCTTGACTAGCAGCCCCATAGCGTGATGCTGCCACCACCATGCTTCTCCGTGGGTATGGTGTTCTTTTGGGTGATATGCTATCTAAAATATGTTTCTAAACATATTTTAGAATTATGCCCAAAAAGTTTTACCTTGGTCTTATAACACTTTTTGCCTCATGATTTGGGGTGATTTAGGCAGGCTTGGGTGTTTTTTTTTTTTCTTTTTGTAGGAAAGGGCTTCAGTCAAGCCACCCAACCCCATAACAGCCCAGACATGTGAATACAAGAGATTGTTGTCAGATACAAGGAGGACCAGTACTTGTCAGATATTCTTGCAGCTCATTTATTGTTGCCGTAGGTCTCTTAGCAGCCTTCCAGATAACTTTTCATCTTGTCCTTTCGTCAAAGTTGGAGAGACGTCTTGTTTTGCATTTGAGGGAACTCAAATGGCCTTCACAGTGTTCTGTGATACGTCTCTCTTGATTGATGCCATTTGACAATGAGATCCAGTATTGTAAGCTCTCTGTGGAACATGGTTTCTGCAGTCGGATGAAACCAAGATGTCAAGAAAATCCTACAGAAACAGCTGATCTTTATTTAGGGTTAATCAGAATCACTTAATTGATTAGGTGTATGATAAATACATTTGAACTTGAGTTTGAATGTGATTGGTTAATTCTGAGTGCACTCACATGTCCCATTATAAAAGAGTGTGCACACTTGTGCAACCAGGTTACTGTAAGTTTTATCTTCCGCCCCCCCCCGAAACATTTCATTTACATTTATGGCATTTGGTAGATGTCCTTATCCAGAGCAACTTACAATTATCTCATTTATACAACTGAGCAGTTGAGGGTTAAGGGCCTTGCTCAGGGGCCTAGCAGTGGCAGCTTGGTGGTACTGGGATTTGAACTTTCAACCTTCCGATCAGGAGTCCAACATCTTAACCACTGAGCTACCACTTCTCTATGCAATAGGAATTGAATTATGTTGCTTGCTTTGTCATATTAGGTGGAAAACGATCTGTCATGATTTATCTTGGTTTCATTTTTTACATCTTGAGAACCTGCAATTTTAACAGGGGGGTGTAGACTTTTTATATCCATTGTATGTGTCCCTTGTCCTGCAGTTATCCTTTTATACAGTCTATGGTCTACACTATGTGTAACTGGCAAAGCATCCTTCAAAGTATACCCATTTCCAGAACAGTACCAGATGGCCTTTATTATAATCACCACACCTCCTTTGCTCCCATGTGTAGATGAGAGACTTGATGAGCATCATATCAAAAACTTCACAGATTGGAGAATCTCTGTGACTGCTGGCAACCATTATAAAGGTTTTGCAACCTTTATTCATCTTCCTTTTATTCCGTCTTTTAGCTCTCATTGTGCTTTCTTTCTGATTGCTCGCTTGATTGACGCACTGATGTCTGATCCACCCATGCATGTAGGGAAAAAGTCTGTCTGGTGTTCTGATGCTTGTCAGAAGCAGACTGTCATCCTGCATGCTTTAGAGCAGTCATACACCCTTGTGTCTGCTCCCTGCTGTAATAATGCTCCAGACACCACATGGCTGGAAAGATAATCTAATCTCTAGGCCATTCTGTGTGTGACTGGGTGAAAATGGCAGCCATGGCATATTCTTATGAGAGCTCACTTTGGTTATTGGGTATGGAAAGATTTGCATCTTTCAAACACCAGGTTGTAATTGACTGATGTCACCATTTTCAGTGCATTAGTGTATAAATGTAGCTTGATGGAGAACGTATAAGTAAAAAAAAAAGGCAGCATGCGGTAATTATAAGTGGCTGCATGTGACCCATTGAGAATGTACTACAAGATCCTATAGTAATCTGTGATATATATTATTGTCAGCTGCTTAAGCTTTGGATTACATTTTTTACTTGTTGCTAGACCTTGACTGTCCATTCTAGCTGTTAGTAGGATCTGAAGATAGGCTTAAGGTTCAGCCCAGAGCAACATATGAGGCATTCAGAAGGGTTCTACCCTAGGATAAATTTATTTCCAAAATTGACCCACAAATAACTATTAAATAGCTAAAATTTCGATTTTATCTCAATTCAGCATTTTTCATTTTTCATTATGAACACCATTTTGTCTAAACTCAGCACTTCATTAAAATTATGCTTGCCATCCAGATTATACTGTCAGACCCTGGCATGGGTGGGGAAAAAAAAAAAGAAACACACATGCAAACTTAGTAACACCTACAAAAAACCATGCAAGCTGATTTACTAACAGAGTCTATGGAGGATTGCAAATTTGTCCATTTTGCATATTTGCCTTGGGTCTTTTCTACTTAAAAGTGGAAAATAGAGTGCAGGATCATTGTAAATAGATTAATTTAGTACTCACAGCAATATTTACTGAATCCTGAAAGAGATTCAAGGTAATATGACTGAAGGGTAGGTATTAAATTTGCATAAACCTGTTTTCACTGTTTGAATTCAGAATAAAAACATTATTTTAGTTATGCTTCATTAAAATATGTCTCAGTATATTACAGCACAAATGCCAACATCATTTTAAGAGAATTCAGTGATAATACTTCACTCATAATTACTTATGGCCCATTTTACTTATGGCTCATGGAAGACACTCAGAAATTTTCAATATGAAATAGAGCAATAAGAATTGCCTCACTGACACAAACACTTGAACAGGAGTTATTATTATTATTATTATTATTATTATTATTATAGATACCATTCTCTTTTTTTTTCCAAAAATCCAACAGTTTAACTAGAGTCTTATAGGCTAGCTAGCATGTGTTTTAATGCATAATGTTGTGCCATGCAATAATAAACATAAAGGCAGTGGAACTGTGTGTAACATCAGAGTTTTGATGATAAAATTCTTTCAGGCTGTGTATGAAATGCTCAGTGCGGAAGGCCTGAAAGCTGCCACTGCCAATTTTCTGCACCACACATATCTCAGAAAGCTGAAAGAAAGAGAATTAAGAGGAGTGCGAGTATGTTTGGATGATAGCAGGGCTTGCCCAATTTACTTCCTAGTGGAAAACACTGAGGACAAGCATCAAGAAATATGAAATCTGTGCTCTGGATGTCTCTGACATGCAGGTCATAAGTGCTTCATTACCCAAACATGGTGTTTCATTTTTACAGGCAGTGTTCAGGTGTTTGTATGATTTTTGTGTGAAAGTGTGTATGTATGTTGGTGTATTTATCCCTTGCCTCAGCATGCTCGGTCATGTCTGGGTTTTCCTCTGGGCCTCTCTACTGTCCATCCCCTATTATTAACTCATATCTGGAACTCATCTCTGCAGGACACACACACACAAACACACACACACACCTGCTCTTTGTCTAGCTGAGCAAGAAACACATTGAATTGTCCCTCTCTACACCAAGACTGGTTGTTCTAAGGGATTGAGGGATTAAAATGAATTTGCTAATGAATTTTATGATATTTGTTAACAGAAGAGCTGGCCATTTGGTTCGAGCTCCTGAGTAGCGAGGGCAGATGTTGTAGAAATCAGGCTTAATCGTTAATTAGTGTGGCTAGCAGACTGCAGGCGCTCAATCATCTGCTCTTAAATACCAACATAGACATACTGCGTGCCTGTAAGGCTGGCTTGCCTTCCCTCTATGTATTTTAATGCTACAAAGACTACACTCTGCATAGAAGGACAAAAAATATATGTGATAAGTGCGTAATCTGACTGTATTGTGTATAGTGGGAAGCATTTTTAATCTCAGTAGATTGTTGCACGTAGAGGTAAACAGGATTTGGCTTTAAGAGGAACTGAGATTTTTGCATGTCTGAGTGATAGTTGCCATTGCCCACCTACTGACAATAAATAGCTTCCATTAGTCCCCTGCTTTACACTGAGATATACAGTACGCCTCCGGTACTCTGGTTGATTTGGGTGCTACCCAGGGTGCCTCAGTGTTTGCTGATAGCCACTGTCCTCCTCTATGGTTGATCAGGAACAGTGTTGCAACACTTTTCAAGGGAAAGTAGCTAATTCTTCTTATAGAAAGAAATCCTCTATAGTCACGGCACTGCAAATTATTTATGAAAAGAGATTCAAACCGAGGTGGCTCCAAAATATTTACATATTTGCATAATATTATAAGTTCTATCAAGATCGTAGACAAAAAAGAAAGAAGCGATAGTGAGTAGCCGGGAAATAGCCATGGAAGGACGGAATACTGAGTGCAGGATGCTCAGTAACATCTGCTCAAAAAGTCACTTTTTTTTTAGTCTTTTTTTAAAAGTAAAGTCACTGAAGGGGTCTAAAAGCCTCACAGCTCCAGGTGATTCAATCCTGAGCTCAGGTTACTGTCTATGTGGCATTTTGCACATTCTTCCCTGCAAGGGTTTCCTCCAGGTTCTCCGGTTTCCTCCGACCTCCCAAAAACCAGTTGATAATTAAAATAGCTACTCGAAGTTGCCCTAGTAGGGATGTATATGAATACAAATACAGTATTTGGATTGAACGCATAATGCTTTCTTAATAAATACAAATACAGATATGAAAAGGAGGTGCAGTATTTGTTTTATTTAGAAATATCACTAGAAAGCTTAACATTGAGTCTAGCCACGTGCATCGAGACTGGGAATAAGTCATGAGAACACAATGGAGCTTGAAAGGCGCGAGTGTGAATCTCTCAGACAGGACTGCCAGCTTTCAGCGAAATTACCACCCTCAAAAAAATGCACAAAAAACTTCCCAAAAAAGTTCAGGCATTGGACAATGGAGATGCCGTTTTCTTTTTTTCTATGTCTTGGAAAACAAGTTACCAGTGGTGCACATGCATTTCTGATTTAATTATATAGATGCTGATGCACATAGCTGATACAGACCTTACACTGTGCACAAGGCAGCATGTCTCTGCTGGGGTCTCAAAAATTTTTGATTAATTTAAAAATAATATCTCGTAAGTACGTTCATTGCTTTTGTTTCTCATCAATCTTAAATAAATGAATGATTATAATGAAATGTAACTTAAAGGACCCCATTTTGTCAATGTGTCGCAGATTCGTACTAGATTCTGATAACATGTCCTGGAAACTTTTCTGATCATAAAAGTAAAGTAAATCTGATAAAATATTATTAGATGGCTATTCTTGCCAACTATAAACAACAGTTAAATGATGGAAAGACTTTGGAAAGATTTCATTGTTTTGAAGTGTACTTAGCTTGTGTGTGTGTGTGTGTGTGATTCTGTATGTATTCTTGTCTTGTGCCCGGAATAGGATCCGGAATCACCATGACACTGACCAGATTGGAGCAATTTTTGAAGCTAAATGAATGAATGAATTTTATCTTCTGGTGTATCTTCCAGCAGTTCTTCTGTTGCTCTTTCAAAGTACATCTTTCATAGCCATGTTTTGTAAAATGGAGCTGTAGCTTATGCACTCGATTTCCACAACTGTGCCATTACCACAGTTATTTTCAGTTGCTGTAGCCGCCCATATACCTGTCATAACTCCATGATACTATCTGGCTAAGATTTGAAACCTGCAGACTTTAAAATTACTGTGCATAGGTCAAGTTGTAACTGAAGAGGGACAGTCCTTCAATATAGTCAAACAGTAATGAGGGGGAAGAGATGAGTCTCGTAGAATAACTGGAGAAATTGCAGCGATAGGAATTGTCTAGCAAATGCTGTGAAGCTGAAAAGAGGCACAAATGGCACTCCTGGTGTCAATAAGTGCACAACGAGGTGAGACGGGGCAGCTTTCACAGGCACTCAGCAGCCATTACGGAGCTGTGTGGAACAAACTCATTTTTCTGCCAAAATACAGGCAAAAACCTGTTCAGGTGGATGGATGGTCTCGTCTTGCTTGGCATAAGATTGCCGCCTGAAGTGCACTACAAATATCTCATTTTTATCACTCAGTCCTTTTAAAAGCCTTTTAAAAGATCACGCCAGTGCACAGATTCTTGTGTTCAGTTCACTTTGCATATTTAAAGCTAGACCTCCTCATGACCTTAGATGCCACTCATGAACAAAATCTGACAAGTACAGCCTGCAGGGACCATCTATTTAATAAATGGGGACCAGAGATCTTTTACTGTGCAGTAAATACTGTTTTTTTTTTAGTGAGAGAAAGACGGAAACATTCATTCATTCATTCATTCATCCTGGTCGGTGTCATCCCTGGATCTGGGTCCTATCCCAGGAATTCCGAGTGTGTGGTGGGAATACACCCTGGACGGGAATTATTCACACCTAGGGGCAGTTTAGGGTCACCAATTGTTATATCCCAGTCTATAATTGGAGCAAAAACAGAATGTGTAATGGGAAATGTGGATGGATTAAAAACACAATGGTAACTAATTCATATTAAGCTATAGGCTATTGTCGGAAATATACGAATATATTAAGCTATAGGCTATTGTCGGAAATATACGTGCAACCCCTGGCCCAAAAATAATAAACAAACAGCCAGAATAACTGAAGAAAACAAGTTAACTTAACTATACCACTAAAAGTAAACAAACAACTGACAAACTGCTTTTCTTTATGCCTAAATAATCAGTAAACCCAACAAAAATGACAGCCAAGTACTGCACATGGTGACTTGGACAGCACACACAATTATTTACAAAAAAAAAAAAAGGACAGTATTTATAGAAAAGGAATATATGCAAATATCTAGCAATCAGAGAGGGACAGGCTAATCCCAATAATCCACAAAACAGGAAGTCAAACAAATTACACAAAAAAGGTGTGGAGAATAACACCATTTGGGGTCATTCCACAGGGAGAACGTGTGAAACATCACACAAATGATAACCCAAGCTCAGGATAGAACCAGAGACCCTGAAGCCATGAAGCAGGAACTCCACCATCTGCGCCACCATGCCGGAATTCAGTTAGTGAAATTAATATATGCTCTGTGTGAGAACACAGATAAATCTGCACATTGTTATAGTCCTCTTGCAAAGTCTGGGTAATGTGATAATAACTTTGCCATATAACATAGTCAGAGGTACAGGTGCTGTACCAGTGACAAGTAGCAGTTCTACAATTTAATCAGATTTTGATAAGAGTTAGGTTTTTGAGATTACTTTGATCCATCTTTGTCATTCAATATCAGTGTAGGTACACTGAGACATTTACAGTTTACTATTTATATCAGTGGTGTTTACACACAATCAGCAGTAATCATCAGTCCATGGGCTCTGGTACCTTTCTATTTTAACCATTACATTAGTGTCAGTGGAATTACATTACATTTATTGGCAAACACGCCATAAGAATTTTTGAATGTGAAATTAAAAAAAAAAAAAAACTATGTCATGAACACTAGGGGTGGCATGATGGTGCAGCAGGAAGTGTGGCCAGCTCACAGCTCCAGGGATCCTAGTTCAATCCTGAGTTTCACATGTTCCGTCCATGTTCACATAGGTTTCATCAAGGTTCTCTGTCCAAAAAACATGCAGGTAGGTGGACTGGAATACACTCTATGGCCAAAAGTATGTGAACACCTGACCCTCAAAGATATATGTGGGCTTTACCCAAACTGTTGGCTCAAAGTTGGAAGCATATAATTGTCTAGAATGTCTTTGTAGCAATAAGATTTCCTTTCACTGATATTAAGGGACCCAAACATGTTCCAGCATGACAATACCCCTGTGCACAAAGTGAGATCCATGAAGCCATGGTTTGCCAAGGTTGCAGTGGAAGAACTCGAGTGGGCTGCACCGAGCCCTGACCTCAACCCCACTGAATACCTTTGGGATGAATTGGAATGATAGCTGAGCACCAGACCTTCTCGCCCAAAATCAGTGCCCACCTTCATGTGCTAGTGTAGCGGAATGGGCACAAATCCTCACAGTCACTTTCCAAAATCTAGTGGAAAGCCTTCCCAGAAGAGTGGAGGTCATTATAGCAGCAAAGTGGGGACAACTTAATATTCATGCCCATGGTTTTGGAATGAGATGTTCAATACTCAGGTGTCTGCATACTTTTGGCCATATACTGTATGTATTAATTAGTGTGTGTAAATGGTGTCCTGCACTGGATTGGAGTCCCATCTGGGGTGAATTTTTCCAGATTCAAGGCAACCCTGACCAGGATAAAGCGGTCAAGAACACTAAACTACCCCATCTCCATCTCTACCCCACCCCCTAATAAATATGGCAGTAACTTAAAACTTTGTAAATATGACCATTGCAAATGCATTTTCCACACTTCCTGCATGTTACACTTGCTGGGCAGAAATTGAGGAGAAATCTCCTACTCTTCCTGTTACATTTGTATCAAGTACAATGTAATAGGTCCTGAAAGTGCCTGTGTTCTCAGAGGAAGATTTTTGGATCTCATGACAGTGCCATCCAAACATCATATGTGAGTACAGTGTATGACCAGTCATGATTTTAATAATGCTTCACTTTTTCAAGATTCTCTCATAACTGCCATATATCACATAGCCTACTTAGAAATACAAGGACTTTTTCACAGGAGCTTTTCAGAGTTTTGATCATTTCCCCCATTTAACCTGCAATTCATTCAATACATGCAGGTCAAAATTGACCCAGAATAGAACCTTTGTACAAAAATATGCAGCACTTGTATGAAAATACATGGACAAAAATAAGTGGAATTTATTTATTTATTTTAAAAATTTGGGTCACTTTAAAAAAGTCACCAAATTTCAATGGTTTCAATGCCTTTGAATATCAAAACTGGCCAAATTTGCCAAACTGTGCTCCATGGTGAGTGTCTGCAATCTTCACTTCTCAGTTGTTTAAATTCTCCAGTTTCTTTCCACATCCCGTGCTCGTGTATAGATTGGCTACTCTATTAAACTGCCCCTATCCACCTCATCCATGGTGTGTTCTTGTACCCTGACTAGAATAAAGCAGTTTATTGAAGATGAATAAATGAATGAATGATGACATTGTATTTCTAATCAAATCTACACTCAGACTGTTTGCTCTTTCAGCACTACAGGTTTTGCATCATATTGAACTCTATCTGACTGTTTTAATATGCTCCTAGCTCTGTCTCTCAGCATGGGCTGCTGGGTAAAGTGCATTTCTGTCTTATTAGAAGATTTCCCCCGAGGGAGGAGGTGTCACTGAACATCACAGGAATCTACTTAAAGCTCATGTTGCCACTCATTTGCTGAAATAACTACAGCCGGAGCGAGTTTTACCAACAGTGTATCTCTCATAAAAACTATACTCTCAGGTGATGATTTAAAGGGTTGCCTGTGTACAAACACAAGCAAATTGATTTACTAACAGGATCTACTGGGAAGTGCATCTTTCAGCAATGGGTTTATCCAATTTCCAACTGGAGGGCAAGTATTAAATTTGCATAAATCTGTGTCTACAATTTGAAAAATTATCTCAATTATCTAATGAGGGTTTTTGTTTTTGTTGGTAACAATACTGTAATAAAAGTCTTACATTTGCACCTAAAGCCAACAGCATTAATAGCTACCTTGTTTTTTTGGGTATGACCCAAACACACTCATCTACACTCAGTTTTTTTCCATTTCAGATCATATTTTGAGCAGGTTCTTGATTCATCTACCTGATTTACTTGAAATACAATTACACGTACTGTTTGTTTGGCAAGATCCAAGCTTGCCAAAGGACACAGTCTCCTCCCTCTCATGTTGTTCTGTCTTTCTCTAGGAATATAAATCAATGTTTTCATCTCAACACCTTTACCTTCTCTGTGTCAGTACTGTGTAGCTCTCCAACAGGCTTGGACAAGTTATAGTGTGCAGACAACAAATTAGCTTTTTATAGTATTTGAAAAACAATGACACAGTGTGCTGTTATAGGAAAATAATCAACGTCGGGGTGGTATGATGTGACCTGACTTGAAGTTATGAAGTGTCATGAAGTGATTTATTATGGTCTTATACTGCAGCAATTTGCCAATGGTAATTTTTTTATTATTATTTTAAACATAGGACACATTGTACATCTTATCCATTTATAGTTACATTACTGAATATCCACACTTACATTAAAGCTATAAGCACTTATTCCTTCACCAGCTTTCTTTTTTTCTCTCTTGAAGATGAGACAAAAAAATTTAGCTTGTCATGCTTCCAAAAAGCCGAAAGATTGTTACAAAGCTCTGACACTGGAGACTCCTTCCATCAATCCTAAACAAACATGTCCTCATAGAAAACTTCTTTTAAAAACCTGTATATGTGGATCGTTCACCATGGAAGTCCCTGTATAAGCTGTTACTATGGAAACAATAATGTATTAAAATGAACATGTTAATATAAACCTGACTTTCTGACCAATCACAATCAAGAATTCAACAGCACTATATATGATTATAATATGTTTTATTAGTAAGAATAAGAACTTTCAGCTTTATACTTTAACCATAAAAAGAAAACGTAGTTGCAGGATCTTTGGTAGCATCTAGAATGAATATTACTTTGACTGCCACTTTTGCATTCGTTTGCATTAATTTCCCTTTATGAATATTTCCTCTGAACGTAGAAAATATCCTAAATCATTTTCATAATTTAGACCTGCCTCATTTTTTTTACTCCTCCCATATGTCTTGTTCTTTGTTTGTTGTGTTTACTGTGTTTTATTAGCATGACTGACTTGCAATATTGCTAAAACAATTACACAATGACCTTTAAAAATACTGCTGCCCATAAAGCTAACCTTGTTCTTATAAATAAATAACAACAATTTTGTGCATTATGTATATGTACCAATGCACATTCATATACAATGAAAACAAATATACAGGCACTAGCCTCAACTGCGTGAAAATTAAAATGCACAGAGGCAAGGATATTGAGTTATTGGGTTAGAGTCGTTTTTACATGTTTATTCAAAAGTATTTATGCATTTCCACAGTATTCGAATGCTTGGTTTTTTTGACTTGCTTAATACTCTTTGCATTACTGGCTTTTGTGGTTTCATATTCCCAGGCAAGGGCGATTCTAGGGTCTAACCTTCAGCCGCCCTAAATGAGAATTTATGATGTGTGAACAATGAGGAAATAGGAATATGCAGTATCTGCGTCCGAGCGTTAAAGGACACAGTCACTGTCTGTGCATGTTTGTGTGTGTATATATACAGTACACCACTAACGTGAATGAATATGAATTCATCAATTAACAACGATTAATCAATTAATGGGGGTTCGAATCCTGTCTCCGCCCTGTGTACATGGAGTTTGCATGTTCTCCCCGTGCTTCGGGGGGTTTCGTCTGGGTACCCCGGTATCCTCCCCCAGTCCAAAGACACGCATTGTAGGCTGATTGGCATTTCCAAATTGTCTGTAGTGTTTGAATGGGTGTGCGAGTGTGTGTGTGTGTGTGTGTGTGCGATTGTGCCCTGCGATGGGTTGGCTCCCTGTCCAGGGTTTCCCCCACCTTGTGCCCCGAGTCCCCTGGGATAGGTTCCAGGGGTAAAGAGAATGGATGGATGGATGGATGGATGCTCTCCAAAACAAAAACACCATTAGGGATGTGAACTAAGAACATTGACAATGGGAAAGAGGGTTTGTTCATGAAGATGTGAAAAAAAGATAGTAAAAAGGCACATAGCCTTCACGGACAAAACAACCTCCAACCATGAAATGAACAACAGGATTGAAGAAAATACAATCAAAGTGTAATCAGGAAAAAAATATGTTACGTTCACTGCAATCAGTGTGGTTAGTTGTTCGTGCCTAGAAAATAACTCACCATTTCAGCTTTTTTATATGCTAAAGGAAAAAAGGTGTGACTGGAATGAAACTGACTTTTCTCATTGCCTGTTTTGTGTACCTGGTATTATCACTGTAGCTAGCCACCATTCACCATTCACGTGGAAGGATCTGGAGATTTACTGTGAAATAAAACATATTACAGTCATGTTGCCTTGATCAATCATGGCACTTCCTTGGCCTGTCATCTCTTAACTGTTCCTGTATCTATTTTGCGGTCAATATTTTGGGGTTTCACAACTATTAATTTTTTACTAGTTGACCAGTAAAATAAAATTTAAAAAAATCTCATTGCTAAAGCAAAAACGAGCAAAAAAAAAAGAAAGATAAATGTTGATAAATATCAGCAAGTCATACATCAAACTGCACTACAGCTAACAAACTACAAATTGCATTTCCAGCTTCAACGGTTAATGGTAAATAAATCAATATGATGTAATAAATCTATGTATCATATTACACTATTTAAAGATTAACCTAAAATTGGTTAATCTGGAACTGGGAGTGCGCAGCATGGAAGCTCATGCCCATCAACAGAGACCTCATTATAGCTCAGTGACTACACTTACTTAAGGGTGTTATGTCTACAGTAGCATCTGGTAGATTTTCCCAGGCTGATAATGACCTGGGAGATGAACTGCCATCATCATCTCTGGCCTCAGTGGCATCCAAAAATGAATGCGGATTGACCTTTGTAAGCTGAGAGGGATTGGATAATGATGTTTACCATGAGGTACCAAATGCACCGTTCATGAGTTCATAAGGAACAGCAACAAGTGAAAAAAACTATTTGCTTTGAGAATTTGCTCTAGATGATGCGGATTAATGGTATATCCTGGACTCCATTATGACTTTACTCGTTATTCCATCTTCCAAAATTGAAGTAATGTGTAATATTATCAATCTTCTCAGTGCTGAGGTAAGTGTGGCCACGAAAGTCAAATTCAACTGATTTCTCTGTCTCAGTTATTTTAAATTACAACAATCACGACAAATTAAATATCTCATAACCTTAAAATATTAACTTGCAATTATAGTGGCGTTTTGCTTAGGGGCAGCCCCAGTGTTTGCTGCTTGTGTCTTTCACCTCAAAAGCTTCTTCAGTGCCATCAACCTTATCAACAAGACCAATAATGTTTCTGAACTCTACAATGCTTCCCTAAATAGGGTCCACAATTGTTCCCTAGCTCAGTCATATCAAGCCAGCTTCCTGTAAAGTGCACATCACTTGTTATTTTCAAAGGTCCTTTTGGAGAGGTTGAATTGACTCTCAGTTGTGTTTGGAATGGCCCTATAAAACAGCACCTCTCCTGCTGAGGGAGTCATAACCTGGTCTGGAGCTGGCTGTCGGAACACTGCCTGACTGTAGCGCTGAGTAAAGGTCAAGCTGTTAATGCTCTAAATAAATCAGTTCATCTCTGTGAAGCTTTCCATGCTATTGTCTCTTTATTGCTCATTTGCGATAAGACTCTTGACTATCATGAAATGGGGTATACAGTAGAGCTAATAGGACAGTCTTTAATTCAGACTGTAGACTGCAAAGAGTGTGTAAAATTGGCAGGCAATTGTGTGGTCAGTCTTAAAGCCTTGGCTCCCTATTCATTCAAGCAAGCTAGTGAGGTATTCTAGCTAAAAATGTAATCTAGCTACCAAACCAGTGTGTTTTCAAAATTGCATGTTCATAATCATGACAACTTCCATATAATCCATCAACCTGCTCATATGAGAAATTCTTACAAATTTGAATAAGGATGATGTTCAGTTTCATTCAATTTCGTGAATTATATCAAGTCATAAGAAATGGTACGGTTCAATAAACAAGAACGCAATCCTTCATCCTTAACCTTCGTGTTTTTTTCACATGACTTAATTCGTATGAATTGTTACAGATCTCTAAGCATGATGCCATGTTGGTATCAGTAGTTGGATGTTAGATGGTTACGATTTGGATAGACAGGGTTAATGATACCGTCTTCGAAGTATTCCTTTAAATGAATTTCAGCATCAGTTTTTTTTTTCCCAGGCCATAGTACAGTCAAGAGCATGAGGTACAAAAGAAGGCATTCATTTTTCTCTTCCTTATAATCATACACGGACACACCGATTCTCGTCTCTCATCCTGATTGATATTATTATTTTTTTAATAGGACATAGTGCAAATCGGAACCAAGTAGGAAATTAAATTCCAGCTTGAAGCAGTGTCAAGAATTGACCCTTGTAATCATTCCGTATTCCATGGATAGTAACGTTGGTTAAACAATATATCGGAGGCTGGAAAATACAAATACTAGTACATTGCCCTCCAGAATTATTCATGAAATTGAGCAAAAATTCACATATATGAAATGAACACATGCAGTAAGTGATATTTTTCTCGAATATGAAACAACTTTCTACAAAACACTGATTTCAAAATTACCTGCACCCTTACAATGGATATTTTGTAGAGAGAATAACATCACTTATTATAATCATGTTTATATGTCCACAATGCAGCATTAACAGAATGCGTTTAAACATGAAGCTCTGAGAGGCATGGCAGCTCCAGCTTTATTAGAAAGGAAAGAAATAATGAGAACAGAACAAATACAAGCTAAAAAGATGGAAATTTATTCTGAAGCACACACACACACACACACACACACACACACACATGCTGGTTTGTTCAGAAGCTTTATGTATTTACCATTGCTCTGAGGCGAGTGTTTGAGGGTGATTATGTATTTTATTAGCTCAGTAGATGATCACCCATCCGGAAATATCCTGTTCGCATTTGTGATAATGGCAGTTTAAATATTCAACACCACACCCTCATAAAATAAACCGGAATAAATTCTAATAAGCGTTTTGCTAGCCCCTGGCACTATGCTTTAAATGCATGAGCACAATGCACACACCCACATACACTAATGTTACATATCTATAAAAGCATATGTTGTACTATACGTTATACTAGCCATTCTTTCTCTCGTACACTCTAGGGTTTGCACAACAGCTAATTTTTACTAGTCAACCACTAATCTGAAAAAAAAAAGTAGTCAACTAGTTATATGTTCTAAAGTTACAGCAAAAGCTAGTTCAGGACATTAAAAACATTTCATTGCTTTTAAATTTAAACAAAAATTAAAACTATTTCATTACTAGTAAATAAATTGGTGTGATAAATGTGCAAAATAATAAATCTGTATCATGTTATACTATTTAAGGATGTACCATTTCATAAAATGCACTCGTCTGGTCAAGCTTGCAGCTCAGCTGAAATAATTCATTCTGAAACTGAGAGCACGCAGCATAGAAGCTCCTTACCGAGAAATGATGGATGGAGAATGCAATATCTATAGCAGAGTCTGGCAGGTTTTTCTACCATGTTCAAACCAATGCATCCAAAATTATATCTGGATCAGCCTTTTTGAGCTGCCATGCAACGCTGTTCTGACTCTAAAGTAGCTGAGTGGGATTAGATAGTGATGTGCAACCCGCGGCTCTGGTCGCAATGGAATTCACTGTACCACAGTGCAAGGATTTTATAAAAATTTTATTTAGCTTTAACAGATAACAGAAATAACTGAGAGAAAATTTTGCAATTTGTTTCAAAATGTGATATTTATTTTCAATTTCTCCCAGTATACATTGCCCGTTTAGAGTACATACTTTTACAAAATTAATATTTTTGCCTTGTTAATTGCATTTTTCAAACATTTTTGGGCCTCATTTATCAATCTTTTATCAATCAAAGTTTTGGAAACACTGATTTTCATCATATTCACACATATATGTTGATGAATTCCACTCACCTGTAAATTACCAGGCGCATGCACAGCCCAGCTGATTTGCATTTGGTAACACCCACAAAAGTCCATAAAAGGCAAAGCTTGAGAAGCTGATGATGAGTAAACAACAAAAATGTTTTTCTCAGAGGTAGAAGTTATTTTGACTCACGTCTTTGCCAATAAAAATATATATTATTTAACAGCACCCGAAAGGCCAAAATCTGGAACCGAATTACAAAAAAAAAGTGAATTGAGTTTGAAATAAGTGAAGAAAAAAGAAAATAATTTGACCTGAAAATATATATCTAAGGTACCCAGGTGATCGTGAACACCAAGCACACATCACATAGGGAAACACCAATCACATAGGGAAACTGTTTTTTTTTTGTTTGTTTTTTTGTTTGTTTTAATTTTATTTATTGATCTTTTAATTCATACCATCTCAGCAACACACACTAATGTGCCCTCTCTGATGCCATGTTGGAAAAGCAAGACGATATGCTTCTTAGGAAGCCTGATGTTGGTCTGCTGGACATATAGGGCATATACAGCATGCTGTAGATTGGGACATACCAGATCAGTCACTTATCGGCCACTTATCAATGGCTCTAATGATGTGTTGCACAGCACTGAAAGAAGATGCCGTGGTAAACAGAACCGAATTAGATGTTGAACCATTGCAGTCTCCGTTATCTTTTTATACATCTTAATTGAATGACTAGTCTTATTTGTTTTAATTTATGGATTTCTCTCACCTTGCTTTAATTTTTTTTAATGTTTAACAATTTTTTAATTAATATTATTAATAGAAAATGACTGAGTTTCCAAAATGTTCATTAAATTTGTATATATAGTTGAAAAACACAAGCTATTTAAAGTTTGTAATTTGTAATTTGTATATAAAAGTGCAGTAATCCGTGTAAATGGTATGATTTGAAGCTGATCAGTCACGGTTTACATTAGATAGTCTTCTTATGTGTACGTTTGCACACACTCAGTAGCATGAGTAGGATACAAATGTTTTTCCAAATTTACAATAAATACATTCTTATCCAGCTTGATAAATGAGGCCCAATGCTGTGATCAATCACTTTTTTCAAACTTTCCAACATTGATGATTGTAATAAAATACCTTAAATGTCATCTTTAGACTAATATAAATTAATTGCACTGATTTTTGTACAGTACAGGAGTCAAAAGCTTCTACCTTGCTGTTTATGATAATTCCTTTTTTTTTTTTACACCCAATTTGGGAAATTGGGTGTACAATTGGGATACAGATATTTATGGTCAGATTATCCAAACTCTGAACATAAAATTAATTATTTTTAATTTAAACATATAATGTCATCCTTAAAAAATCATTTTTATAAAAATAATTTCTTTAAAATATCCTATTTTTAAAAAAATCAACATTTACTGTCATATCAGTGGACTTGTCGCTGTATGCCTCCATGTTGTTATTGACAAAGATGATACATTGATGACAGGGTGCTGAAATCAAGTCACATGACCTAGGAACTAAGAAACCAGCCCACTCATCACTGTTTCCCACTGAAATTAACCCCACCCTTAGGAAGCCTAACAAATGTTTGTTTCTCCCAGGATACACAACCCATTTAAGGGTTAAAGCTACATTACTACTTAGTACTACTTACGCTTTAATATAGCCTTATGTTATAACTTAAAACGTAGTTACATAGTTCTATCGTAGCTTTAAATTATACCTTAAGGTTCTGTTAAAGCTATCTTAGTGGGGCAGCTGTTAATTTTTAGTAGTCCGTAAACTAGGCTATGACAGCTTACGTTCTACTGGTTCATCCAGCTGTTTTTATTCCCTGACAAAAATGAACAGCTGCCCTAAGCAACGTAGTTTAAACATAGCCTTAAATTATAATGTAAAGCAACATTAAAACTATGTACGTTTTAAGTTATGACCTAAGGCTTTATTAAAACTATTTTACTTGGGGCAGTTATTAATTTTTAGTAGTCTGTAAACTGGACTACGACAGAGCTTACGTTCTACTGGTTGATCCAGCTGTTTTTATTCCCTACCACTCCACTTGACATTTGTTTTTACAGAAAATGATAATACACATGCTCTTTTTTTGAATTTCATAGCTAGTGTGTGTGTGTGTGTGTGTGTGTGTGTGTGTGCTGGAGCGATATGATCGGGACGTCACACCTCACTGCCTGATTAATAGACTGCTGCCTCTGTCTCACTCTCTTTGTCGCTCACTCATTGCAAATCTTTTTCTTTTTGCACTCTTTTTTCTGACTTCGCCTTTCTCTCGGCCTCCATCTGTTTCCTCTCTATCTCTCAAATGCCTCTCTTGTTTTTCTTCTCGCTTCTCTCTCTCACTCTCTCATACGCCTTCATTTTTCCTGTCGGCTATTTTTCTCGTGTCATTGTTCTCGTATGACTCCAGCTAAATCTCTCCACGTATCCGAGACTGCAGCAGCTTCTCTCCTTTTTCTGTCTCAGCTGTGTGTACCCATTCTCTCTGTATAACAAGATACAGCTACAAGAAAACCTTGGTAAACCCTTCGGAATTAGCTGGAATTACTCAAATGGTTGTGCGCTTCATGCCTGTATTGAGCACATTGATGAAATATTCAGTCCAGGCTGGAAAAAGTATGTGAACCTTTGTATTTAATAACTGGTAGAAATTGGTGGAGGTTATTAGCATCAATATACACAGTATACTGATGCTAATATACTGTGTATATTGATGCTAATAACCTCCAACAATATACACAGTATGCCAGTTGAGTATACTATGAAATATTATGTAGAGATAGATGTATTATAGCACATTGTTGTTGAATTCTCAATTCTGATCAGAAGGTGTGGATTCACTTCCTATAACAGCAGCTCTGACAGTAGTTCCAGCTGTTTATATTAATGCGCTCGTTCTAATACATTATCATTTCTATACACAGAAACATAGAGACTTATAAGGAGGATGCTCCACATTATTAACGGATTAAAACACTTGTAATTATTGATATGGTGAAGTTTTTTTCATGGGGAGATGTTTATATAGCACTTTTGGAAGGAGTCTCCAGTGCCAGCGTTTTGTAACAGTCAGAGGTAAAGCTATAACATTTTCTATGAAGTTTTCCTTCACAGGAAATTCTTCAAGACAGAGAACTCAGTAACATGACAACCTGTGTGTTTTTTTTTTTTTGGCTTATTAACTTCACGAGAGAAAAAAAGAGAGGCTGGTGAGGGTTTATGGATGTCATAACTTGTTTCACGGGCTTTCCACGACATTAAATTTAACTGTTAATTGGTTAAAAAGTATGATGTCATTCTTTAATGAATAAAAAAAATTATAAAAATACTCAAGGGCAATCCGCTGTGGTATAAGAGGAATAAAGCACTTCAGGGCATGCCGTGGTTTGAATATAATCATCATTATGGTGGTAGCAGTAACTCTTCTTTGCATTGTTTCGCATCACACCAGCCTGTTGTGGATTATTTTCCCATGACTGCACACCCTGAAGTGTTTTATTCCTTACTTTCCAAACCTTTTACTTTGGATGCCAGAATTCTCCTCTGTATAATGAAGTTCTTCCTCTCATAGGCAACTGATGATGTATGAAAACAAACTCTCTCTCTCTCTCTCTCTCTCTCTCTCTCTCTCATTTCCTCTTTTAGGCAAACGTGTTCCTTACCATTTCACTGCATTTAATTAGTTTCCCATAGTGGCAAACAGCACATTTACATTTTTATAGATTTCCACATTAATTAGCTTGCTCACTCACCCAGATTCATTTGTTCTTTATTGGGCTTGCCTTATCACATCTGGTTTGCCATTCTTTTGTTGCCACATTGGCTAGAAGCTCCCCTTAGTTATGTTTTCGCTCACAATGTTCTCACACCCGTAAAATTAAGCCATAAAACATGGACGCTAATTTATTATTTACCAAATCATCAACGCTTTGATCCTCTTCTCTGTATCCTTGCCTGGTTTCACAATTTGCTGCTTGGGACCATGTTTGGTTTTTGTTGATGCAGATGTTTTCCTGTGTCTCAGAAGAGTCTTTCATGCCGTTAGATGAGCCGGAATGGTTACAGCATGACTGTTTGTCCAGATCACGCATCCACATTGTCGGTTTGGTGAAAAAAATCCTTTTTTGTATTTTAAATATGCACAAGCAGACCAAATGTGTGTCTCAATTTAGACCTGTCTATTCCTGACCACTTCTATATTGCACTGTCAGCATGTCTTTTCTGCTACTGTTAGCTTGAGTGAAAGTTCAACATTTCTCTCTGGTGAAAAGACAGAAAATCAATAGTGAAAACCCCATAGTTGCTGCTTAATTCTAGCAATACCTGATGTTTTGTCCAGCCCAAACAGTTGTTACTTCACAAAATTCATTGTGCATTAAATATCTGATTGCGGAGGAACTCGTGTATGGACTGGCTACTGTTCTGATTTGATTTTTTTAACAAAAAAGGATTGTATGATTGACCTGTTACTTGGACTAGCTTTCCAAAACAATATTGGATAATATTGTCACATGCGATAAAAGATACCTTTTTAAAAGGATAATGTACACCTCTGAATAGCTATGCACTAATAATGCTTCTGTGAACAATTTACAATCAGTGAGGTCTATTGTTTTTACAACAAGCAATATCTAAATAGCATTTTAAAGCTACAATTAGTAAAGTAATGAAATGAAATGAAATGAAAAAGTAATGAAAAAGTAATGAAATGCTGATTTCATTCATGAAAATCCAGTTCGTTCAGAAAAATGCTTGCATCCTGCAAAAGCTCCCGAGTTTGTATAAATGTAAGTATAAGGTGACTCACTAATGTGAACTTCAATTGATCGGCTTCAAATCGTAAAATTGGCAATGATTTACTGTACATTTTATATGGATTATGCTGTCAAATTTAAATCGCTTATTTATTTCAATTACACACATGAATTTAGTGAAAATTTTGTTACACTCAGTCATTTCTTTAATACAAAACAAATCTATAAATGAAGACAAGGAAATGTGTGTTGGTTTGTGTCTGAGGTAGCCGAAACACTGCAATAGCTGAGCTGCATTACTTAAAATATTTAGCACATGCCGTGTATAGGAGGAGCTCTTTCACTGTTTAGTTGCCATTTTGTCATTTCGGCTCTCGCGAGCATTTCCTTTTATGGAGTTTTGGGGGCGTCACTAAATGTAAATTAGTTGTGCCATGAATGTGTTTGGTAATTTATGGGTGTTTGGCATTTATCAACATACACACAGGAGTATGAATGAAATCAGCATTAAGGAAACTTTTGTCCTGCCTCGCTTATGTGCATTAGTTGATCAATGTGTGTGACTTTGTGAACTTTCTCCATCTTAAATATTCTTTTTTTGCACTGCCCCTGCTGTGGGATCTAGCTGAAAATAAAGGATGTTTTGTGATAGAAAAAGTACATTCTATTCCTACTTGCATGCCTAATTACATTATAAATGGGACGCCATCACTTAAGTGGATTGCTCTTCATGCTTCCAGATGCTCACAGAAACACACTTTCCATTCTCATTGTTGCACGTCAGTCAAACACATCCCTCTGCCATTTTGCAGGATTTGCTGCGAGGAGTGGTGTGTCTCCGGCCGGCTGCAGCCCCCGCGTCCTTAATTAGAGCTATTCACTAGCCAGATGTTTATAATTAAATTTATACAGCGCGGAGCGTAGCCAAATAAAAAGAACAGATACGGCAGCTCGTGTTTCGGTAACAAGGGGAAAAGACACTCGACAGTGTGAAAAAGCTCATTAAGGAGAACAATAAAGTGAGAGAGGGGGAGAAAGAGAGAGAGGAAAAGCCCTCAGCTATCCTGTCGTCTACCGAGGAGGCCTGTCAGCTTTTTCCGCCGTTTCTTTTCCACTCTTTTTTTCGCTTGTGTTAAGAAAACCAGCTTGCACTCTTTCCTCCTCCGTGCTTATCTTCCCGTCTCTTTTATTTCTTTTCTTTTCTGTGTTGCACTCAGCCCTGCTTTCTTTTTCTGTCTCGCAGCAGGGTGGGTGATCATGCTGATGGGATATCCCCAGGACAGGAAGAGGCGCAGATGGAACAAGCTCGTCTCCAGTAGTGTGTTGGCCCTCTGCCTTCTTTCTCCATTCAAGCAGCTGCAGAGAAAGAAGCAGAGAGGGCTAGTCAGCACACAACAGCGGCCAGTAGGAAGAGAAGAGAGCAAGAAGGCTTTGGAAGGACAGTAGATGTTAATTAGCACTCAGAGCCATTTCAAAGGCCCTCATCAAGGATAAACATGTGGCAGCTCGTTAGCTGAGAGCTATTTGGCAAGTGTTAGTAATGCGGTCTGTGAGGCCATGGCAGGACATGAGGTGTACTGTCATTTGTGATCACTTGTGCGTGTGCAAGAAACACACACACACACCTAACATGCAATTACAAGCACTAATATTCTGTATCCATTCAAAGTATACATATATAAAAGAGTCTCATTTAATAATTTGTGAAAAAAGGGGTGGAGCTAAGGAGTGGCCTGGGATGACCATGAACTGCTGAATTTTAAAAAAACAAAAACAAAACAGATGTCATTGATCATGTGATTCCTGACCATTTACATTCATGTGCATATGACAATTAACTCTAATTGTTGCTGCCTGACAGCGTCCACTGTCCCAGGTTCGATCCTGAGCTCGAGGTTAATGTCTGTGGACTTTCACATGTTCTCCCAGTGTCCATATGGGTTTCCTCTGAGTTCTATGGGTTTCCTTCCATCTCCCAGAAATGCCAGTAGGTGGATTACCTATGCTAAATTGCCCCTAGGTGTGAATGAGTGTATGGCAAACCTAATAGATTCAGTATAAAGCATGCATCCACTTGTGGATGAGAAGATCCTCTTCAATCCAAGTAATACAGTATATTAGCACAATATTTGTTTCAAGATCAACTGGATTAAGAATAACCAATATCCTTGTGAGAAATAATCTGGCAACCTCGACCAAAATATACATTTTCCGCTGAAAATGCAGTGTTTAACAGTGCAGCACCACGACATCAACGTAACCTTCATAAATGGTAAAGGGTCGGGGGTGGAGGCTGTCATAGTCTGACTTTAAGACCTATGAAATTATGTGGATGTGCTTCTTTCAAATGCTAAGACAAATGACTTTTTGTGCATGAGAAAGCAGCCAATAAACACAGTGCCTGTAAAACAAAAACAACCCAGGAAGTAATTAATCTTTCAACTGGAATTGTTATATTAGCTACAGAATATGTCTATACAGAAGACTACATTATATACATAATTCAATATGGAGAGCTTTAAAAACACCTGTTGAACCTGCTACAGATGTTTTTGTGCATCGTTAATGGAGTTGGAATAATACAAAAATAAAGAACTTGTGATATTAGATGAGAGGGCTAAAATCTATCAACAATTCAACAAGGAAACTATTAGGATTGAGCAATGCATTATATTACAAGGTCTCATGGGTTGCATAATAAGAATGATATGGGATAATCTATTACACACACACATACACACAAACGGGAAAGCGTTGGGTCTCATGAGTCATTCAGTGGTACAACAAATAGTGCAGCAATTAGTTTAATTCCTGTACATTTTCTAGTAACATCAATAACTAGGCTAAATTCCAGGTGTCTCTATTGGACTTTGTATTGATTTGCTGTGACTCTTCCCTCTATGGGGACAAGTGGACCTAAACCATGCCAGCAAAATAAATGCCCCTACAGCATAACAGAGCCACCAGTTTTTCCTTTAGCTTGTCAACCATACGTACCTTTGTTTGCCTGGTATTCAAAGTAAATTATGAGAAAGTGAGAATCAGGTCTGAATCACAGTCTCTTTCTCTCCAAGGTTTACTCGGTCTCGACTCGATGACAAGGGAAGGAGAAAAGGTAAGAATATTGAGATGAGATGAGATGAGATGGGACATAGAAATGGCATCATTATCCTGTCCCTCTTTACAGCAGCGATTTTTGGCATGACTGCCATTTGTTTCAGTGCCATAAAAATATGGTGCAGTTAAATATAAAGCACCTCGCAGGAGTCTGACCTCCACAGCACCACTAAAAACTCCTGTACCAGGGTTCTCTTTCTTTAAAAGTGGAAATAAATGACAAGGACACGAGGGTCATCGGGAACTTTAGGAAAGCATGAGTGCCATGGTATGATGAAGAGACATGGCAGTATTATTATTCCAACTTCAGTATACTCCCAGGATGTGACAGTATTTTTTCACGCTATAGTTGGTAAAGATGAAAGCTTGTGCAGTTGCTTCTTTGCCAATGCAAAAAGTGCATAAACACACGAACTACCTCTGTGCATGGAAGATACAAATATTTGCATAATGTATTCTTTTTTTTGGCAAGTAGTACAGATGGAGATGCCTACATTCACACAAAGAAATGTAAACCCAAATCCTTATTATTAGTGTATTGCTAGTGCATAAGCTTGGTATGTGTTTTATTAGAGCAAATCCAACTATCATGATCCATACCAGGGGTCAAAACACAGACAGGCATGTCTATTGTCAAACAATGTCAAACAAAACCTGAACATACAATACGACACAGAACAAAGCTCTTGCAGTGCCAAAGTAACAACAAATTAGCATCAGTATCGCTAAGCACATCACAAAAGTTTCAATATAAACAATCACTTGGGTTGAGTTGTTCTTTAACAACACTAAATACATGTTAAGACTTCTGCCATGAAGAATTACACAACAGGGTATACACTGACAAACTAATTAATGACTAACACAAAACAGGTGAACACAATCAGGTAACAAACCAATGAAAGGATGGGGTAGAGACAGGTCTACAGCAGAAAACTCCAAGCGATACAGTGATGCAAAGGACGGGATCCATGACAATTAGACAATCATGCTTGGGTGTCTTATATAAAATTAGGATAGACTGTGGTCTATGGTAGCTAAATAATATTACAGCTACCCCAATTCTAATCTTAGTGATATTACTAAAAATCGAATGTCCCCACAAGGTCAAAACTATCACATATTCCTATCATTATAGGAACCAGTGGTGGAAAAATACTAAAAAAGAAAGAAAGTAATTATACTTAAGTGAAAGTATAGATTATGTGTCAAAATCTTATCCAATTAAAAGTAGAAGTATCCAGCCAAAAATGTAGTCAAGTGAAAGTTAAAAAAAAAAAAAAGTTACTAAGTATTAAAAATGTAAATGTTATTAGCTGATCAAATGTTTTCATGTGAAAAATAACTTTTATTTCTTACCTAAAACATACATCAGGATGTTTTTCATGTTAAAGCACCTACAATGTTTTGCCTGGAAATATTTAATCTCTGTAAGTTTGCTGGTCATATACGTAACTAACATTAAGTAGTTACATAACTCTAAGTAAATATCCTGTAAAAAAAAAAAAACAGTATTTACCACTTGCTAGAGTTTGACTTGCTGCCTAGCCAATTTATGTTAGCTATGGGAATCAATGCTAGTCTAACCAGGTATTAGCAAAGGAAACAAGCTAACTTAGTTAAACAAAGTCAGTTAATGTTAGCAAATTAGCTAATCTTACCTTAACATGCTTTTTCAAATTAAATGGAGTTCATGCCTTCTAAGGAGGCAAAAGGAGACACGTCATTTGATACGAGTCTTTGCTTAGTCCAGTATAATGAAACATTTTACCGAGGTAGGACCAGGGACACTCATCCTCAAGTTCGATGTTGCAGTCTTGTTGCTTGTTAGTATTCAAACAGATAGCTTTAGCGTTTATCTCTATACCAATGTTATTGTGGAGAAGTGTGAATTGTTTGCCCAGCAGTTTCCCATCGCCCTGCTCACCAGCAGCTAAACACAGTCACGATACTCTACACACAGAAACCCAACCGTGTCCTGATTAATCTTATAGCAGACTTAATATGATAAAATAATTCATTTGTTTATACTGATTGAAAATGTTTGATAAGTCGATTTCCATTCCAGCGGTGGTAGGTGGAGCCTCGTATCCAACCGCCAACGACAGAAAGGGTAATGAATACGACTGACATCTGAAACTGAAACCTATGGGCACCCTCGGAGCCTGCGGTGGTAGTGTCATTTGTAAATATTGTAAATAAACTGTAAGTATAAAGTTCTTAAGTATAAAGAAATTAATTTGCATTACTTTCTGAAACTTGTTTATATGTCTAGCTAACTGGTTGTCACTTCCTTGACCTAGAAAAGTCTGTTGATGCTTGTACTGAGACTGAAAATTAAACAAGAAGGCAGACCAACACAAAAGATTTTAATTCAAAAGTCAAAGTGCAAAAAAGACGGCTAAAAAGGTCTTTTTAAATTTCTCGCTACAGTAAAATAAAACAGATTGGCTCTGTTTATTATTAGTCTTAGATTATGTGGCGAGTACACCACACAAATCTCTGAGAATGAGTTTATTAATATAAAAATATATTTATATAAATACAACAGACAGTTGTGCTTTCCCTATTTTAACAACCACCAGTCGCTTCTAGTGTACAGTCATTGGCTGGCTGAGAGGCGAGACTTGGAGTATTGTAAAGATCTAAATAAAAGTTAGGCGCAAAAAACCTTTTTTCTTGGAAACGTAATTAAATAAGAGTAGAAGTATTCAATTTCAGTAATACTCAAGTAAAGTATAAAAACACACAAAAAAAAGGATACTAAGTTATGGTAATGAAGGACTCAAGTATTTTCCACACCTGTCAGGAACATGTATCCAAACACGCATACATTTAAGAAGAAAAAAGGCAATGGAGGACTACTGTAGGACATACAGCTGCTTATTCAATTAAGCACACAAATCAAATGGACTTTAACTCAGTCAAGAGTTATCTGTGCCAAATAAAAAAAAAAATGCACACAAGAAAATTAAAAATGCATCCTTTGTTGCATGAAGAAACTATTGATTTTTATCTGCCCCAATCAATCCAACTGGCACCACAGGGAGACACATTAGCTCTTTTCCTGTAAAACACAGACATGCATTTACCATAATTACTAAATCAGTGAAATATTCCCTGCAGAGCCTTTAGAGCATCATAAATCCAGACATTGAATATTCTCTCTTATTAACATCTCCCTCCCCTACACAGCAACACAAATGGAAGCATTTTAATTAAAGTGATTGCAGTATTAACCATTACTTATGGGCCTGTCAAATGCAACTGACATTTCTGCAATGGTAATGCAGGCTAAATGATATATACACACACACACATACACACACAGTAGAATTACGGACCTCATAAAGTCATTTAGGCATCAATATTCCCTTCCTTTCCTAGGTGTCCATAACTCTTCATTGCATCATGCCTTCAATCTTCATCGTGTCATGCCTTCAAACCTATCCATTCTCTTCTATCAACCATTTATGCCTGCTCTCCTGTCTCACATGCAATCACACACACACACTCACTCACACACAAATACACAAATACACACACATCATGTATATATTGCATATTACCTTTCATGGCAGTTTGACAACCTTATTTCCTGTATGCCCCCCTTGCACACAAATCTCTTCTAACACACAAATACACACTTACACACACACCCAGCTCATTACCATGCCGACTCAGGTGGTTCTAGTCTGGCTCTAAAATTCAAAGCGATAACAGGAGTGAGTTATTTCAGGCCGTTCAGGGGTTGAGGGAGGTGGAGATTTATCCGCATGCCGGCATTTTCATTTGGGGGCGAATAATAAAGCCTCTGATATGAGAGTTAATCACAAGCCCTCGACACTGCCTGTGTGACTGAGTTTTTTCACTCGCCCGCCTCTCGATCTCTATCTCTCATTTTCTTTTTTTTTTATAGTTTTATTTTTTTGTCTCTTTCTTTCTTTCTTTCTTTCTATCATTTCTCCCTGTATAAACGTTTCATAAATCAGGAACACACTGTTGTCCCCCTGAAACTAATTACAGGCAGGGAAAACATTTTCCTTCCTAATTGAAATGAGAGATGACTAGATGGAGACTGACATTATTCTATCAGAGCTGACAGGGTGAGATGGGAGCATTAGAGAGAGAGAGAGAGAGAGAGAGAGAGAGAGAGAGAGAGAGAAAGTGCGGAGAGGACACTGGGACACTGGGAAAATGCTTACTAAGGTAGTGTGGTATGGTTACTAATCTAAATGCAGGATTATCCATACTTTGGTTGAGTGCCTGTGTCTCTTTCCCATTATATAAAGGTACGATGAGTTCTTTTGAGATTGTCAAAGAATTTTTTAGATACTGCTTGAAGTTTATGAATTGATTTTCTTTGGCACCAAATTATGAAAAACAAAGTAAAAACAGCATGTACTTATGTACTAATATAAGCTTATTCCGTGTTGTAATGTGCATGGTGCTCTTGCAATAGTGGCGCCCAACCCAAACAAAAGCAAGGATGCCAAAACTTTAATTCTGGTCAAAATAAAAAAGAATCCTAATGGGTCCTAATGGGTATGTATTTTATTACATAGACTTTCTGTATATTCTTATCAAGCTAAATATACACAAGAAAACATGGTGGGTGAATAAATAAAAACTAATCAAAAACATTATATTGTATAAGAAAATTGTGATATGGTCAATTGAATCAACAGAAAAAGACATCTGAACAAAGAAAGAAACCAGTAGAAAAGCAATTTATTCAATTCAATATTATATATATAGTGCTTTTAACAATGGACATTGACAGAAAGCTGTAAATATACAGAAATCTGTAAATGTAGACGAAAATCCCTAAACGAGTGGGACAATGGCAAGGTTACAGGTTTTGCTCAAGAACCCAACAGTGGCAGCTTGGTGATGCTTGAATTTAAACTCATGACCTTCTCAGTAGACAAAAGGCTTAACCACTGAACCACCACTGCCACATTTGATCAATCAATGATCATCTGGCCAATCAATGATCATTTGACCAATCGATGAGCTGTACTTTTCTAACTCCACCTATATACTTTTAGTACCCTGGCAATAAGGTGTAACAGATTCGGGAGCACTCTGAGAGCACAGGATTGTGAGACAACAGGACTCCAGTGGTCCATATTAGTCATTACCTCTCATTCCATAACACCTCCCTTCCAGTGCAGACCCACACTAAACCACGCCCCCCTACTGCTACACAAGAGTAAGTATTAGTAACAATATGGTTCACCTGGAAGTAGCAACAACTGGATTTGTTGTGATATCACACAGTACATCACTGTCTAGCTGAAAAGGGCTAACAGACCAAGGGAGTCCTTCACACTGCATAAGTGCCCTTTTGGTCAGCTTGTAATAGGTGGCTCATGGAGCAGTGATGCCTGCAGTAGAGCATTTGTGACCTCTGTGCCCTCTCGTCCTGCTCAGCCATTATCCAAATGTCCCTTCACCAAGGCAGTACTCATCCACCTTGAACTATTCCACATTTTTTGGTGTTACAACTTGGTTTTGAAATGGACTTAATTGGTATTTTCATCATTTGATTTACATAGTTTTTTCTTATGTTTGAATGTGCAAAATAATTTTTATTGTGACACAAAGGTTAATTAAACAGCAGATAGTTGTTGGCTGCTAAGTGTTCACCCCCTGGGCCAATTCTTGGTAGAACCACATTTGGCTGCAATTACGGCTGCAAGTCCTGTGGTATATGTCTCTATCATCTGTGCACACTTGGACCTTGATATTTTTGACCCTTCATCTTGGCAAAATTGCCCAAGCTTTGTAGACTGGATGGAGAACATTCGTGAATAGCAATTTTCAAATCTTGGCACAGATTCTGATTAGGATTGAGGTCTCAGCTTTGACTTGGCCATTCTAACACATTCAGGTTTAAGTTTTCGAACTACTCCAGTGTAGCTTGGTGTTGTCCTGTTGAAAGGTCAACCTCCTAGTCGCAGTCCCAGTCTCAAATCTCTTGCAGATTGGAATAGGTTTTCTTCAAGGATTGCTTAGTGTTTGGCTCCACCCATCTTGCACTCAAGTCTGACCAGTTTCCAAACTACATTAACTTTTCCTCCCACTTTGGTATTATGGGCTATTTTGTGTAGATTCATGACATATAAAAGATCCCCATTACATGTCCCAATCCAAGGTCAATTTCAGTAACAGGTTGTAACATTCCAAAATGTAGAAAGGTTCAAGGTGGTGAATACTTTACAAGGCACTATTGCTTAGGGGTGTTCCATTAATTTCTGGACCCTGTGTAGTCTCTGTGGGATGCCATCTCATAAAAATTTAAAACTTTCCTCTAAGACCCTTGAGGGACCCTTCACCTAGGGGCCCAGTGTAATCAGTTCTACTATTTCTCCCTGCTATGCTCCTGATAAAGCTAGTAGGTTTATTAGCTTGTGTAAAAAAGCTTCACTACTCTTGGGTAACCCTTCAATATCCTTTGTGAAAAATTGTCCACAAGTTACCTTTGTTTTGATTCTAGTTTTGTCTCCACCCCTGTTGCATCATTGGTGTATTTCCTGATAGTGTCCTCTTGTTCTATTAGTTTTGTCTATTAGTATTAGTTTGTCTCATCAAAGACCCAAGGTTATTTTGACCTGAACAGAACAGGGAAACTTAAGGGAACTTAATTATCCAAAGAACCCCTTTTTTCTACTAGTGTAGTACTACTATACGAGACATTTCTTATCTCGAGGGCTGATTTTTTTAATGGATAAAATTATGAATCAACTTAAAGTGACCTGTAAAGCATAGCAGGTGAGTGCTCGGTCAGCTAATCCTTCAAACTGTTGGCTTTGAATTAACAAAAAACATTGGCTTTATATTGTTTATTCAACAACTCAGAATATCCCTCACACAAATTACAATTTCATGACCTTGATGCAAGGCAGTGTCTCCTAAGGGTGTCAAAGAAGGAGCAGCAGTTGAGAAAGGTGTACTTGTCAACACTCTCCCTGACATCAAGCATAAGGTATCATGTATCCTCTCCGGGTGTTAAGTGCACACACTATGAGAAATTGGGCCAGGTTTTACAGGAAATGACTGTGGCTATGGCATGCTCGTTTTCACTGCAATCCACTACAATGTTTCTGAAATACAGTCATCAGTCATCGTGTGTATTCCTATTCACCTCTTGCCCATGTGTGTATGTGTGTTTGTGTAGATGAGAGGATGTGCCCTTTATGGTCCCTGGTTAGGTTTGGTGCAGGACATTGTGCACCCTTTTTTCCCCTTGAGTGCTTGAAGGAAATTGAAATGAAGTGTAAATATTTGGGGAAAAAATACAAATCAAATTAAATCGGCGCTATCCACAAGAGACAGTGAAGAGCAAGTGAAATCATGGTAATATTTACACATGAATTATGAAAGACTGTTAAGTGATGCTGTTTCATGGTATCTTGGTATCTTTATACCAAGAGATGCTTTTTTAAAGTAAGAAAGTCCAATTTCCTATTTTCAGAAATAGGAAGTCTTGCACAAATAGTAAGTCTTCAGCTTCACAGATAACAACTGTTTTGACTAGCAGGTCTTGGATCCTGTGATTGGAAGTGAAGTCTTTAGAATGCTCATTCCAATTCTAACAAATGGCTCAGAATTGAGATTTGTAAAGCAGGCTAATGTTGGTTACTGACTATAGACCTTGTGTTGTCTTAACATGTTGGGTAATGCCAAGTGGCACAACAGAAAAGCATTCACCCTATCTCAATGAGGCCTTAAAAAAATATGTGGCCACATGTCCAAGAGAGCAAAACTGCCTGGAAAAAAAGTGGATAGTATGGTGTTACTCCCCTGCGCAACACTTAGCATGACACTAGACAACAGTGGATGTCTGTGACTTACACTATATGACTAAATATATATAGACACCTGACGTTCACACTCATATGTGGGTCTTCCTCAAACTGTTGCCACAAAGGTGGAAGCACATGTATGTGTCTAGAATGCCTTTGTATGCTGTAGCAGTAAGATTTTCCTCCACCAGAACCAAGGTATTCCAGCATGACAGTGGCGACGTTTACATGCACATCAATATTCCGATATTAATCAGAATTTGGCAGTATTCTAATTAGTATTGAGTCATGTAAACGCAGCAATCCGATTGCCCAATTGAGATTAAGACAGGAATGGCAACTCAGGCATACTTACAACAACCATGTATATACAGGAATATTCCATGCCTTTAAACATCGTATTTGGAATATGGCTGCAACCTGGATGTAGACCTTAAAAGGAAGTTGATTTGCATGTAAACATAGAGAATGATCTTATGCACAAAGTAAGGTCCATAAAGACATGGTTTGCCAAGGTTGGTGTGGAAGAACTCGAGTGGCCTGCACACTTAACCCCACTTGTTCCAACTTGTTGACATGTTCCAAAGTCTAGTAGAGAGCCTTCCCAGTAGAATGGATAACAACGAAAGGTGGACCAACTCCATATTTATGCCCATGGTTTTGGAATGGCACATATGGTGTGATGATCAGGTGTCCATACTTTGATCATATGGTGTTGAATGAGTAGCAGTTCCAAAAACTGTGGTGTCCAGCTTCATGTGTCTCAGAGGAAGCAATGTGTTGGCTCTCACTCTCCTCGGTTAGTAGCTGTTGTGTGATAAGCGAGAACTAGCTAGTGGGTGGGAATTGCCAATGACTACACATCGCCTAATTTAGCATTCATATCAGCATACAAGTTCACTTTTCCTGTAATTTTAGATGTGAAGAAATGTATTAAATGGAATGGTTTAACATAGACAACACAACATAGTATTGTTATGTTGGATATCAAAGAAATATTAAAATGTTATGTCACTTACTGCTGTTCATGTGCTTGGAATATTTTAATAATTTCCTTTTTTATTGCACAGTGCAGACAGGAAAGCATGGTCCTAGTAATTTTAAAATAGTCAGTAAGCAGGCATTGGTGGTGTTTCTTTTCTTTTTTACTGCCTTTTCCAAACATTTCATGGACTGAATACAGATGTAGTTTTATATTCTGAATACATAACAATTTTACTTGTATATGATTACAACTCAACCTTGTTTACTAGCCAGGGTATTTAGCAGGGTACTCAAAATGTGTTAAATGCATGTGTGACAAAAAGATGCAATTAATTTTCAATTTTCTCAACAACTATGCCTGTTTGAAGTTTTAGTAGTGAAAAGCCCTAATCAGACGGGATTAGTTTTACATGAGGAGGTGGGGAAATGCAGTTATTACTGGTGCAGGAATAACTCCAGGTAATATTATATCCTGTTTGGATTGATATGGACATTGCTAAGTTTTAAAATACAGAACAATAAAACCAACATGACATTTAAAAGAACATTGTCAAAACAGCTAGCTTGTCAGAAAAGTGTTTTATTTGAAAACATTCACATGCCAAAATGGAAAAATCCCACTTTTCTCTGTCACAATGTCAGCATCACAGAGCTGGCATTACTGACGTAGCACACAGCTAGCATTACAAAATAGCTAAATGCTTGCTAGTTTCATTGAAGTAGCCTGTTGATAGTGCAATAGTCCATCACATTGAGTGAAAATAGAATGACAAAATCAGGATGAGTGTGTGTGTGGGTGTTAGTATGTGTGTATTTGTATAGACATCCATCAAGGAAACGATTTAAACCATGAATGATCCAAACATGGTGGAGCTGTCAGTGGCCATCCATCAGTTACTCTAGCACAAGCTTGGACACAAGGATAAATTATACAGAGCAAACAGACAGAGAGAGAGAGAGAGAGAGAGAGAGAGAGAGAGAGAGAGAGAGAGAGCAGTATGGAGGGAAGCTGAAGCACAACCTTTCTTAACCTGTCTTATAGTTTGGAGACATCATCATAGGAGTTCACTAATAGACTTAAGGCAGCGTTTCTTACATCTTAGCTCTTAACTACACTCAACTACTTTGTTCATTTTATATGATCCATTTTGATAGAGCAGGAAAATGAGCAGTGAAGAAAATACAACACTAGTAGTGATTAGGGTTTCAGGGAGTGCTGGGAAAAGTACTGGACTTCAGAGACCAACGCACAAACCTTGTTCATAGTCATTGTGCGCTCAGTCAAATTCATATACAGGGCTAAAGGCAATACTTACATGAATATTTACATGGGGAAAGTTACGCATATTCAGAGTAGGGTTACGCAGCTGCTTAACCTGTTTGTTCAGAGGGCAAAAATACAGGGTAATTTCCTGTTGTTTTTTTTTTTTTTTTTTTTTTTTTAGTAATTCAATTTAGGTCTTACTGTCCCAAATTTCACACCAACGACTACTCACTTATACCAAAATAGATCATGGTTTAAAAATGTTTAATTTTATTAAATAAACTATGATATTAGCGTTGTTTCTACTCGTTAGTTGTATTTTATTGTTGCCTTGTTGGAACAAGATTTTTTTGATGGTAAAAATATTTGCTTTGGGATGTGCCAAATACTTGTCCACATTAAGTCGGGAGTTTTGGCAGGCTGTAAACAAGTCCCAAGGCGACACATGTGTTCAGTTCTTGTGTGTGCCACAACAAAGACACAAAGAAAGCTAAAATTTCATACGTGGATAGACAGTTTATGACTTTGAAAGATGACATGCAGCTTTTGTTGATATTTTCTTTATACAAAAGCTATATTTGCACAATAGTCAGCCTGCTCATGCCGGCATCTACACCACTAGAGGGCCTGAACATTCAGATTACCTGGGTGCAGTTCACACCTTCAAAGTTGCCAGTTTTTATTTCAGGTATCCAAGACAGGATTTGTCAGTAGCATCCAGACTACCACCTTTAAACACAAGCATTTGTCGTTCAAAAACAATTTGAGGATCAAAAACTTCAAAAACTCCAAAAAAAAACTGGGGGATAGAAAATATGGACTGAATAAGTAGACAATGTTTTTTTCTTTGCTGTCAAGTGAAATATGATGTAACATAAAAGCAAGAGATGATGTAAAAATGTAATGATATGCATGAGAAAACAAATTTCAGGATGAAATGTTGTTGTTACATCAAACTGTCAGTGATGTTGGACACTAATGCTGATACTGATACTCGCTCAAAACAATATTGCAGAAGAAAAATAGATTAATAGGCACAAGAGAGTCACACATAACTGAGACAGGCCTCTGTTTTAGACAAACCTCACCACCATGCACACAGTTCTCATGTAACTTCTGAATAACTCTTAGTTAAGTCTGATGTCTGAATCTTGATGTGTGCAACCCCTCACCATGCGCTTAACCCCATAGTGTGGAAATCTACCAGTGTTACATCAACGCTTTGTGACAACACGGCTGTATGTAAAAGAATGATGATGTAGTAATGCACGCACAGGCATGCACAGAAACATAGCATTCAGCTTTTAATTACTGAGACAACAGTAGACAAAAGTAATTTTCCTTGTTTAGTTCGTGTGTGAGAGAATTTCCTCAATCTCTCTTCCTAATAGTGTGTCTTAAAGTTTAAATGATACAAATGGTTGGCGTCATCTCTTGTTCTCCCAGATGAGATTTCTCCACAGATGAGCTGTGTGTGTGTGTGTTTGGTAATAAGCCCACAGGGAGCAGAGGAGACAGAGTCTCCCTGCTCATCATTATGAAGGCAGCGATTACTTTTATATTATAACACAAGCCTTGCTTAATCTACCTTTTATATACCACACATCAGTACAATTTAGCTGGATTGAATATGACATTTGTTGTTAAACTGCAGACACTAAATGTTAATGTATGTAGCTTACGTCCACATCTGGTGAAACCTCTAGGAGTTACATTACAGCCTTTGTTACATTTTAGCACAGACAAGCAAGTGCTGCCATGAACATTTGTTGCCATGTCACAATGCCATTATTGGCATCATAGGCAGGGATGGATTACTGACTAGGTCTACTGGCCACAAGCCCAAGGGCACTGGTCACTATGAGGCCCTTGATTCGAAGTTAATAATTAGGCTGTACAACCTGGAACATGAGCCAATGAATGTAAAGTCACAGAATCTGAAAATAAATTTGGAAATGTTATTAATGTGTGGGTCTGAATTTTGTAACCAATGGGTGGTCAGTGTCTTAAGTGTTTTTAGCCAGAGCTAAATAAGCATATGAAAAACACTTGGATAGTTAGAAACCCACACTTTCATTGATACGTCAGTGAAAAGTAAACTTAAAAAGGAATGACAAGCCGGAGAACATTCATCGCCTCTAATGGGCTGGATTAAAAACAAATTCTGAACTAAAATGGGCCAAAGAAGACTAAACATGCTGTCACTGCTGGCCAGCGAGGCAGAGCTTGTTAAAGATCTGGACTCTGACAATTCAATGGAAGAATTTGAGGAGAAAAGCAGGAAAGAAGCAAATCACCTACATTTGAATTGAAGGTTGAATTCTCAAATCTGATTGGTCAGATGGTGTGCATTTGTTGTAACTCAAATGATAGGTTTATTTTAATGCACTCATTCTAAAACATTATTGTTTCTATAGTAACAGCTCATACACAGGGACTTGTATGGCAGACGCTCCACTTAATCTAAGACTAATAAGCAGATTTAAAAAAGGTTTTGTTTAACAAAGTCTCAGGTGTCAGTACTTTGTAACAGTCATCGCGCTTTGCAAAGTTTCCCAGCACAGGAAAGTCTTCCAGACAGAGTTGGTTACGCTTTCTCTGTCAAATTACAAGCTGAATTTTTGCGAGAGAAAGAGAGAGAGAAAAGGAGATGCTGGTGAGGGAATGAATATTTATCATTGTTATTATGTTAGTGATAACAGGAACTAATTTGTCTTGTGGACGTTCCACACCATTAAATCTAACTGTTAACATTCGTGACGTTTCATTCGTTTGTCAGGCGGCAGAGACAGATGCAAGCGCAGGAACAAACAACTTGATTTAGAAAACAGATCCAAATCATGAGGCCAACTCAGAACAGGAAACAGTGTAAACAAGGCAAGGCAAGAATCAAAAAACAGAAAAAACACAAACAGGATCAAAAACCAGAATAGCAGACTCACAATATACAAAGACACGGCGCGTATACTTCACAGTGAACTGTGTAGTTGTGTGTGTATTTATGGTGTAATTCATGATTGAGTCCAGGTGTGTGTGATTAGTAGGATGGTGACAGTGTGTGTCGTGTGTGTGAGAGTCGTGTGTGCTGGGTGTTGTAGGCCATGTTGTGTTCTGGGAGATGTAGTGTGATGCCGCTTCCATGACATCGTTAATAAATTAAATGTTTTTCTCACTGGCAAATTGCTATGGTTTAAGCAGAATAACATGCTCCAGACTGTGCGGTTATGAAAATAATCCACGCTGGGGTGATGTGATACAGAAGTGGTGTTATTCCTTACAAAATGGATGTGTAACTTGGTATTTATTTTGCCTTGAGGTTTGAAGCAGTCAGTCACACATTGGTTCATGGGTAGCAGGGTGTAGAAGGGGGCCCTTGACTTACTAATCCGACCCTGTGCATATGAGAGCTAGAATAGATCTACAGCTGAGTCTGGACGTGAAGTTTGTATAGGGACGAAAGTAGTCAAGAAGTCAATAAGTCAAGAGCCACAGCCATGATACAGTTTTAGAAACAGAAAGGTTCTTAAGCCAGGTTACAGTTACACATAAAATCCATGCAGATTTAGGGGACAAAGTCTATTCCAAATGATACCACATTATGAAACATGGTGGTGGTAGCTCGATGGCCTGGATTTTATAGCAAGTATTAAACACATTAGTTTCATCATAGATTATATTAGTTAGTCCATGGTGGTTCCCTTGAAGGGTGGAATACTAGATTTAGAATACTAGACTTCAGAATTATTGGCACCCTTCACAAAAATGAGCAAAAATTAATATATAAAATGAATAATACATGAGTGATATTTTAAGCCAAACATATAGGGATAGTGCAAAGTTTTACTTAACCATAATATGTATCTAAACACTGCATAATTTTATTTAAACCCAATATATTTGGAAACATAAAAAGTTCTTTAATAAATGGTTGGAGACACTTGTAGAGGATCTTGGAGTCTCGTCCATCTAGAATATTTCAAGCTTCTTTATATTCTTAAGAACACAGGTTCCAGAGACTATGCGCATATGTCGTCTTCCTTGTCATGATCCAGGTATTGATATTTCTATCCACATTCCATGTTCCATAGATTGATATATCTATCAATTTTTCAAGGACAAGCGTAAGTTTGCAATTATTTTAAATATTTTTGGGGTTTCAATAATTTCTGGCACATACTGTATGTTTTTGAGCGAAAAGGACTATATGCATATAAAAATTGGAATTATTATGTGTAGTGTTTTTCACCAATTCTTTTGATGGGTGCCAACAATTCTAGAGTTCACTGTAAAAAATGAAGCAAGTACAACATCATATGCTTGGTTTGTTAAAACCTCTAACTACTAAACTAAATAACTAATTCATAACTAAATCTCTTTGGTTCTCCTGTACCAGTTACAACAGATTTCATTTCTGTAAATATAATAATATCTTGTAGTTGGTATTGTTTTTAAAATCTGCACTGGGTTCAGAGAGGCATTCTCTAAGCTCCGAGCTTTTTTTACTCTTTGAAATGGAAATGTTGGAGAAGTTTTAAAGCTTCGCACATGCGTGTTCAAGGCTTTCTAATCTCGGAGCTCTGGCTCACGATCTCACACACCATCAGCCGCTGTGCATCCGTAATGATCTCATTTAGAGCTCTATTAAATAGTACTGACTCAGAGGGAAGGCCAGTGGACACACACTGCATCAAATACACACACACACACAGTCATGAAGGCAAATAGGCAGCAACACTCAAACCAAGAAAGCAGACACACAAACAACAACAAAAAATAAATTCTATAAGAGCAGCTCTGCCAAGAATTCCAGCTGCAATTTAAATAAATCACAGGTTTATATTTTATAATGCTCTTGTTCTAATACATTGTCATTTCTGTAGTATTTACACAGGGACATGTATAGCAGACGCTCCACATGAATGGATAAAAAAAGGTGCAATTGTTGATATGGTGAAGTTTATTTAGCATTTTTGGAAGGAGTCTCCAGTGTCAGTGCTTTGTCATAGTCAGTATAGCTGTAACTTTATGTTTTCTGACATCTTCAAGACAGAAGACTGTGCATTCGGATTTCTCAGGAACATCCCAAGCTGTGTTTTTTCTCATCTTATTAATTAAAGAGAGAGAAAAAAGAGAAGGTGAGGGAATGACTTTTTACAGCTGCTATAACATAAGTGAAAACAGGAATAGACTTGTTTTGTGGACATAAATGTAAGTATAAATGGATAAAACATAAAACATACTGTAATGTTCTTTAATAAATAAAAAATATTGGTAACTTTGGAAAATTCCTTTCGTATAAAAAGAATAAAAAGCTTCAGGTTGTTGCATTATAGGAAAATAATCAACTTTGCTGTGACCCCACATCACACCACCACATCTTTGATTAATTTTCTATAACAGCACACCCCTTTTTTTCCTCCTTTCTTTCCTATCCCCATTTCTCACTTCTCTCCTCATTTTCTCCTGTCCTGTCCTTTTTTATTTTCTTCTTGTCCTATCCTCCCCTCTCGCTCTTATCCACCAGGCCTCTATCTGTATTCTGTATCTAGCTTGAGCTGCTTTAAGCTCTCCTCAGGGTGTCGTCTCTGTTGGCCGCTCCTTCTAATTAAGACATATCTGCCTTGCTCTTGAGCTCATCATGGCCCTGCTGCGTCTCAGAACCCAGCCAAAGCTGCTTTCTGTTTGGGCACCCGCATGGCCCTAATTGCGTCATCGCCAGTCATACTGATTTTGTCAGGCCTACGTCCTGATCCAGGCTACTTCCTCCTCATTAAGCTCACTGAAGGGTCCCACTGTAGGGGTTGAACATAACGGCCATTAGTGTACAAGTACAATTGTTGACAGTTTGGAAAACAAGCATCACAAAATAACATGGAACATGGAGTACTCTTCACTAGATAGTACTACACTTGGCTTCTGGTGAAGAGTCTAAAATTTTAGCTACAAAATACAACTTTAATGTTCGTTTAATAGTATTTTAATTGAAGCCTTATAACAACAAAGCTTAGATATACAATGTAAAACATGATAACCCCATTAAGTTATGTGAACTTATTTCTTCTCTCTAACTCCAGATGTCATGAAAAGTTTTGGAAATTGAAGTTTATAAGTTTTCAAAAATTCTACTTAAAGTAATCCATTGTCTGGACTTTGAGTCATTGTCTTGACTTGACTTAACAAAGGTTATCTTCAAGTTGAATTTTTAAGGCAGCAGGTGAACTTTTGTTTCTAAGTTTAACCAACTTGAAAACAGTGTACAGTGTACAGCAATTTATGAAAAATCTGCAGTTTTGTTATTAACAAGCTCAAAAGTTTCAACCCTGTTGCTCGAGTTAATTTCTTTGAATGAGCCTCATTAAGGTGTCTAATGACTTAAAGCAGTCAACACATGTTTACTCGTGTTTAAAGCATGAAAAATTCAAACAGGCTCAAACTGTCAAGCGGTTTAATGTGAGCAGCAAAGTTAAAGAGTCAACAGGAATCAGGAAAACAGCTCTCATAGGTCTAAATATTGACCTTTCACCAAGCTGGATAAAGGAATAAACAGAAATCAAAGTGATTATGGACAAGAGAAAGAAAGACATGAACAAAAGCCAAAGGAAAGATAGAAAGGAACTACATTTATCATCCATATTTACATATGTTACATTTAGAAATATAGTTATGAGTGTATTAGTCAAAACAGCAGAAATGCAGCCATTTTACAATAATGAAGCCATTTTGAATTACTTGCAGCTACAAGATACAATCTAATTTGTTCATTATTCATAGTTCCAGTTTTGCGAAATGCATCATTAATATGATTCTTCTTACAAATTAGCGAACTCAAATGATCAAGGTGTCACGTGATTTTTTCAATTCAAAGTAAAAACCAGATGTCTGGAGTGAAGCGTCCATCAGTTGGTCCTTTCATTTCATACAGGCCCTTTGAAATATTTGTATCTGAGCACTTCAATTTGGACAGATCTGTAAATATTCTCCACTCAACATGCTCCACTTTTTTAGTTTGGACTGCAGTATGAGCACTTTTGCCTTCTCGATTAATTGTCATGCTGTAATATAATTCAAGGCACCGCCTAGCATAAATATGGGAGCTTATGTGATAAGAGCCAACAGAGAAAAGGAGAGAGAGTGAGGTGAAAGAGTAAAGTGTAGCGGTCCAGCTGACACATGAGGTTGAAAGAAAGGTGTGTTGGGAAAAGCTGCAGAGAATGTTTCTTTGAAAAATATAATCCCAAATTTTGCTGATTTTAGAAATAAATCAGCTGGATACACAGACACTGCTGTGGGTGCTCTCTCTCTCTCTCTCTCTCTCTCCCTCTCTCACACACACACACACACACACACACACAGCTTTGTGGTGTTTTTAACTAGCTGTTTTTTTAACATAGCTTAAAAATGTTACAGCTACACCTAATCCTATCCCTAAAAAACAAAAATACATCACTTGGCTCTGAACTAAATCTGTCATGTATTTCATTATCATAGAATACAAAGATGTGAAAAAATAAAGCAACAACAATAACAGGTATTATAACAATAATATTAAGAAGAAGAAGAAGAAGAAGAATGGAAATATTGGTGGTGTAATCTATACTAAGAACACACACACAGAACTTAAAAAGACTATAACCTTGAACATTAACTAGTATCCAGCAAAAACTTGGATGAAACTACTGAAATGTCGAGCTGTAAACTTTTTCTGCAGTGTTTTCAAAGCGCTCCGGCCCTGAAACTCGATAATAAGCTCCTCTGTCAGCCTATTTTTAAGCTCTCGGCAGCTAATTTCCCATAAACGCTGCAATTAACGGCTGTTTTGACGGCGATGGTGTGAAGAGACGCTCGGAAAACGGGATGAAAGCACGCTAAGGAACATGGCCGCGTCTCGGGAGGTTAATATTTCATTTTCAGCCTCATTTGCGCCTCATCAGAAAAAATGCGAGTGCGATTCTCTGAGCTCTGACCGAGCATTAGTGCACAACTCGTACCGCAACAAAATCACATTTGTTGTCTATTTGTCTGGAAAATGATAGCAGCCGCCTCAGACATCACTGTGTGTGTGTGTGTGTGTGTGTATCACTGAATGGAGTGGAAAAGCAGTGAAGTGTGAAACTGCATGCTTTGTTGAGTGCATTTGCCTGATTTAGCTCAGATGAGCAGTCAGATATGTGTGACACCTTTGTCCGGAGGACTGGCATCATTTGTAACATGGCTCAGATGTTAAGTCTCAATTTGATCCATTCAGAAAGGACTTCTGGGCGGTGCAAACTACAAGCAAGGGTGCGACCGCCTGAGTGAGTGGCAAAAGAGTGCACAAATGTTATATAGAGACAGCACTCGTACAAGCATCACATGTAGCATTGTCATAATTGTGTATGATCTCTATCCTTTAAACAGCTCCAGGGTCCCTGGTTCGATCTTAAACTCAGGCTACCATCTGAGCTGAGTTTCCTATTGTTCTCCTTGTGCACACTGGGTTTCCTCCAGGTTCTCAAGTTTCCTCCGATCTCTAAAACATGCCAGTAGGTAGACTGGTAACTCTAAATTACCCCTAGGTATGAATAAGCGTGTGAAAGTGTGTGTACATGGCGCCTTGTGATGGAATGGTGTCCCATACACGCTGTATTCTCACCGCAAACCTGACTGTTACTGAAGATGAATGCATATGAAGTATTAATTTACAGAAATATATAACCATGAGTGATTTGAGGTCAAAAATTAGTTATTAAAATCTCGAAAATTTAGATGAAATTGTGCAGTATACGTAGGTCTTTAAATAAGTGTTGCTATTTGTAAAACATATTCATGTTTGCTATGAATACAGTACAAGTGAAAAGTTCTAAAAGTTCATTCCTATATCTGTTGAAGCGGATAATACTTGATTGGATTTTTTTTTCCATGTGTAAATATTGCCATTTCCTTCTACCAATTTGTGCCAACTTGTATTTAAATATATACACTGTAGATCAGATTAACATCTAATAAAATGTTTCTCTACACAGAATACTCTACAGTAGACCACAAAATGAAACATTAATTGCATTTAATACGAATCACTGAATGTATTTTATTTTCAGGGCTTTACAGAGGACTGACAGAACACAATGAAATGTCATCTGAACAGAAAAGACTCTGCGATTGAGTGATCATATAGCTTGATATACAGTATTACTACACCTATAAGAGTTAGTGGTTGTATTGTACTTTTAGCTCATATACATATACGTATATTTATATGACAGTGCTGTTGAAGGCTCAATTTAGATTGGTCATGAGGTGTTTATTAGATTCATTTTCCATAACAGCAGCTCAGACAGTTCAGACTGTAAGGAAAATTACAGGGTTATATTAATGTGCTCGTTCTGATGTGTTATCATTTCTATTGTAGCAAGTTATAAAGGAACTTGACCATATAAACTGATTTAAAAAGTGTGTAATTGTTGAGATGGTTAAGCTTTAGCATTTTGGGAAGGAGTCTCCAGTGGTAAAGCTGTAACTTTTTAGTGTTCTGACTTTATGGCTTTGTGGTTTGAAGCTTCTTAGTAACATGACTAGCGGCATGCCGCAAGTTAATTTTGCGGACTTTCCACGTTAAACATAACTAAAAATGGATAAAATATATGACCTGACACTCTTTATTAAATAAAAAACTGTTAGTGGTGGCAAATTGCTGTGGTACAAAGAGAAATAAAACACTTTGGGACGTGGTATTTTAAGGAAATCATCTATTTTGGGGTGGTAACAGTAACTTAACAGCCTCATCAGACCACCCCTTCATTGATTATTTTCCTATAATAGTATGTCTCATCATTTTGTTCCTTATGTATCCCACCTCTATATTTCTAAATGTCCAAGCTAAATGTCCAGCGAATTGATTTTAAAGTATTGCTGCTTGTCTATAAATCATTCAGTTACTTAGGACCAGAATACATCCTGAAATTACTTGAAGACTACAAACCTACCTCAGTTTTCACTAGGAACTAGTCAGCTCACAGTGCCTAAAGTTAGCCAAGCATGGTGAGGCAGCATTTAGCTATAATGCTTCCCATCGCTGGAACCAGCTGCTGGATGAGCTCAGAAATGCCCCAAATCTATTTTATTCCTTTTATTTCCTCTTTATTTTAATGTGTAAAACATTTGTGTATGAAGTGTGCAATATAAATTAACTTGCCTTGCCTTCCCTCTGAGCACAAGTTGCAGTTCCCATCACATCATGTGCTTTTGATTACATTTCTATGTGCCTTTGCTTCTGTTCTAATCCTCTAGTCCTCTCCACCCCATCCAGTCATTGCTGTGTTACTTGATTGTGTGCACCAGTACCGTGTTAGCTCACTGATTATTTTGTCTATTTATACCCTGCTATTTCTTTGTCTCTTTGCAAAGTCTTGTCTGAGCCTTGCTCTCTGTTTCTAGTCCCTGGTATTGTTTCTTTGTTTAACCCTGTCTGCCTGACTGTCTGCCTGATTTCTGGCATTTCCTATGTAAGGTATCAACCAAGGTACAAATCCCAAAAATGCCAAGAGTCGGAACTGCGTAATTGGCCCTGCTCTCCATTGAATGATGGCATTTCTCTCTCTCATGTCAATAAGAACAATGCTAGCCAATAACATTTGTAAAGTAAAGTAGGGGTGTGGCTACATGGGTGGTAAAGGGTGGCAGCTGCTACCCTTGAAATAAGCCTGGCCACTCCAATTCCCCAAATCACATCTGTGCTTATACAATACATACAGATTTAACAAATCATTATGGAGCTTATTTTAGTTAAAATCATTGTAGTGTTCAGATCCATTGAGTATTAAGGACTACAGAACAACTATGAAGCCAATACAGTCATTCGTTCATTCTGCATCAGATATTTTGCAACCACACGCCTTCGCTATCGCATATTTAAAAACCCAGACGCGTCAGTGATTTAAAGTCACTTGAATATGAATCAGAGAAAAGTGATGATAGCTCCAAAATATATGAATAGAGCTGAGGCTGTGTTTTAGAAGTGAAATTCTGTGACAGTTGTGGATGACCACATCACAGCAGGCTCTAACACAATTCAATCGACTCATGAAAGATTTGTTTCAGGTGTGTTAATGCGTAGAGAATTCTAAAAAAAAAAAAGTGTCCTACCGTGTTTCAACCGTGCATTCAACCTACGAGAATGCGCTTTGAGAGTGTGTTCAGGGCATCCTGTCTTGACTGCTGAAACAACCACTGACTCCTGGGCTAAGAGCACCCCCAAGAGGAGGTTGTTTCAGTGTGTGTGTGTCAGTGTGTCAGTGTGTGTGTCAGTGTATATATGAGTGTATGTCCTTGAAGCAGATGAAGATTCTGAGGTTTCAAGCTCTATAATCTGGATTAAATCAAAGAAATAAACAATTCTGTCTATATGAGAGCTATGAGAAAGAGACAGAGGAGTGTAGTAGTACTAGTAGTAGTAGTAGGAGTCGTAGTAGTAGTAGTAGTAGAAGTAGTTTTGCCAGGATTATTCATCCATTCGTTCATTTTCCTTCCACTCTTCCTAATGGAGGTTGCAATGGTAGCACTCTGAGAAAGTCATCCCAGACTTCTCCATCCCAGGCCACAGTTTCCAGCTCCTCCAGGGGGGGATCCCTAGACTTTCCCAAGTCAACTGTGAGATATAATCTCTACAGTGGGTCCTGGGTCTGTCCATCCAGTGGAACATGCCTGATACGTCTCTACTGGGATCTGACCTTGTAAGGTGCCCAAAGTACCTCAATTGGTTCATCCCAATTCAGAGGGTCCAAGGCTCGAAGGTTCTCATGGATTACCGAACTCCTCCCACTGTCAAGCCCAGCAATCGTGTACGAATCTGATTTCCTCCACCCGTACTCACAGTGATATTCTTTCGGTCACTACCCACAGCTTGTGACCATAGGTGAATGCACATTGGGACATAAATTGGACAGTAATGTCCACCACCACAGACCAGGACAATGAGTCTAACACTGTGCCACTGACCCGATCCGTTTGTCGATCACGCAGTCTCTTTTTCCATCACTCGAGAATCAGATTCCAAGATGATTGGATTGTTGCTCAGAATTTGTGTTTGTAAAATGAAGTTACAAGTTACAATACAAGCCTGTTTTCTGGAAAGCAGAACGAGAGTTGTTTATGACCCTGCTGTTTTATTCTTCTGTATTTCTCCAGTAGGAAGCCTGACTGTTTTGTTTAATCACTGTGTCATTCAGCAATGGAAATTAGAGTCAGCCTTTATCCAGCTTCAGCTTAAACAGAGCTTTAGAAATGCTGTTTTGACACTGTTTCTGCATGTTTATGTGAATTTCTGGGATGTGAGTCTCTTTAGTTATGCTTTAGCTCATCAATGAGCCCTTTTCACAAACCCTGCAAGTACGTCAACAAGGTAAAATCAGTTCCTGTTAGCCTAACAGCTGGTTGTTTACCACAGAAACACCAGCATTATTATTACTTTCGCTCACAATGGAAAAGTTTTTCACCTCATCTTTGTCAACACCTCCAAGACACATAGTAAATAAGTAGTTAATTTATGTAGTAGTAATGCTGTCCATTTCCACGGATCAATTTACAAAATGATTATGAATGATACAGACTGGGGGGAGCACGGTGGCTTAGTGGTTAGCACTGTTGCCTCACACCTCCAGGGTTGGGGGTCCGAATCCCACCTCCACCCTGTGTGGGCGGAGCTTGCATGTTCTCCCCATGCTTCGGGGGTTCCTCCAGGTATTCTGGTTTCCTCCCCAAGTCCAAAGACATGCATTGTAGACTAATTGGCATTTCGATGTTGTCCGTGGTGTGTGTGTGTGTGTATGTGTGTGTGTGTGTGTGTGCAATTGTGCCCTGCAGTGGGTTTCCAGGGATAGGCTTCAGGCTCCCCTGCAACCCTGCATAGGATAAGTGGTACGGAGGATGGAGGGATAACAGGAAACTGAACTATGAACTTTCTGAATGAGAATGATGTGTGATTATATACAATTGCTTTACACAACAAGTTTTAAGACGTGTGGGAATCTTAGCACCTGTTTTTTTTTTTCAAGATAATCGATCGTTGAAGTGGTGAAATGGACAAAACAGCAGTACGAGCCTTCTTTGCTTTGGAGGTTGTCTGACAGCTTGTCTGTTCATAATTAGAGTAGGATGAGCGTTTACAGAATTACTGGCAGTTCTCGATTTTTATTTTCATACTGATATGCTGCCACAGGTTGATGACTACAGTGATATGTGTAGTGTGAAAAAAAAACATGAATCTGACGCATATCACGGGAACACATATCAAATACGTGTCTGATCTGAGACCTTATCAGAATGTGGCTCAAATCTGTTTTGAAAAGATCAGATCTTCCATTTTGCACCACATCTGTCCTTATCTGTCTGATGCCTTTTAAGTGAGAAACACTATTAGTGCTAGTTAGCTCTTAGATGAGGAGGGTGGATTACCTGTGATTCTCTCCCTATGGGAATCTTGTGGTATAAATACACACCACTTTCTACCACTGGAAGGCATTGTTCCACTGCCAACGCTAGGAAAATAGCTTTGTCAGCCCAAATAATATCTGCTGATTGGTGATCATATAGTGGTCCCTTTCCATTGATGGACTTGGTTAATATGGGCAATACGGTAGCTTCACCTGATAAAACGTCCAATAACAGTAGCTACACACATGATACACGGCCAACTGAGCGTATATTACAACACTCTATTAACAGCACACATTGCCTCACAGAAGCAGTTAGATTCATCACACTGGTTAGCTTGTCCATATAATTCTGATTTATGGACTATAATTCTGATTTAGTATTATGAGTCTATTATTATAACAGTTATTTTCTTTTAAACATTCACCATCAAGTCCATCAAGCTTTCCAATAGGGTTATTAAACTTTAGCTAAACAGAAGGTCAAATTTACAATTTGTCTGTATTAGAATATAAATATTTAATATGAGTAATAAATAAGTAAATAAATAAATAATCAAATAAATTAATAAAAACTTGTCTGCTTTGTTAATTTTTGATCAGTGAAATGTTAAATACTTGAGTACGTTTAAATGTAGACACTTTTTGACTTTCACACAAGCAGATTGTTGACTCCATACTTCTACTTTTAATTGAATAAGATGTTACCACAGTAGCCAATCTTTTACTTTTTAAGTACTAGTTTTTCTCTGTACTTTGTCCACCCATGGTCATTTCTCCTAGTGTGGGCTGAGCCTCCGACGTATCACAGTAACTAGCAACATCTGCTAATCAGAGGTGTAGTCCATGAAAATGTCAACATAGCAGGAGCAGGGTCCCTTGCATTTTCCTGCCTGGGAAGTCCACTGTCCCTAGAATCACCTCATAGGGTAATGCAGGATCTCCTGGTTTCCTATATCAGCGATCACCTGAAATGGTGGATAAAACTGGTCTAAATCTAAATGATCTGAAAACAGATGTGACTGCTGTTTTGGCTTTAGGTAAGGGATTAGTATGCCAGGAGTTTGGGATTTGCAAAAAAAAAATCATAATTGATTTTCTGTCCAAACACAGCTCATTGTAATAGGGTCGTTCCTCTCTCTCTCTCTTAATGTCAGTTTGACCCTGTGTGAACATGCATATGCATGTGTGTGCACGCACACACACACACGCACACACACACACCTGCACCTTGCTGTATTGATCAGCCTGTTGTTGGTCCAAATGACTCTTCAGCTACATCACATCTACACATCTTTCCAACTATTACTCTACTATAATGTCTCTACATCCATACAGTAAATAATACATAGTAAATATACATAGTAAAAAATGTCAAAGTGATCAAGTGCACATACATTCAGCTTGACTATGTACACACATATACGTATACATGTGTGTGTATCGTCCAACAAGACAACAAGCCCAAATATAATGCAAAATCATCAGGAAATCGTATGAAAAGAACCAAAAGGAAGGTCTTTTGTTATGATGAGATAATTTTTATATTAATTATTTTCTATTAATATTTCAACATACACAATTTGACCATTTTTTTGTCAATTGGGATAATGTGTAAATTGTACCATGTAGATTCTGTATATATGTATGTATGTATATGTGTGTGTGTGTGTGTGTGTGTATATATATATATATATATATATATATATATATATATATATATATATATATATATATATATGTAGTATTCTTCCTGTATTGTTTCATTACAATAATGTCATGATTTACTGTAGTTTTATTACAAAACTAAAAGATTGTACAATATGAAATTAATGCAATGAAAGATTACACAATAAAAAAACAGTAAAACAGTTTCTTATTGTATAATCTTTCGTTTTAGCAGTTTCTTTTTGTATAATGTATAATCTACGTTTTAGTGGTTTCTTATTTTTTGATCTTTCGTTTTAGTGGTTTCTTATTGAGTAATCTTTCTTTTTAGTGGTTTCTTACTGTATGTTCTTCCGTTTTAGTGGTTTCTTATTGTATAATCTTTCGTTTTAGTGGTTTCTTTTTGTGTAATCTTTCATTTTAGCAGTTTCAGCTACAATATGAAATCGCTAAAATGAAAGATTATACACTAAGAAAAAAAAAACGACACCTTAGCAAGTGAAAAATATCTTGAATATGCTCAAATTTATCTAGTATTTCCTACTATAAGATTATATTAAACCAAATATAAGATTACTAAACCTATTTCTAGATATTGTTTTTACTAATGTCAACGTTTTATCTTCTTTTATTCTATTGGCAGATGGGCAGTTTTGCTTCTTTCTAGAAATATATGCTTAAGATTAGCAAAATGACCTGCCAATAGAACAAGACTATTTCAAGCTTGAAAGTAGTAAAAATCTGAAGAAATAGGTAATCATTTTTTATTTGGTTTATTAGAATATAATAGGAAATAGTGGATAAATTTGACTATATTCAAGATATTTTCACTTGCTGTCATTTTTTTTTTGCAGTGAGGTTTCTTTGCTTCTTCAGATAAATGCTTTTTGCACCGACTTTTACAGTAAAATTAATGATACTGAGAGTTTTTTTAAGGAATTAAGCACAGCAGGGTGTGCTCTTATAGGAAAATAATCAACAATGGGGTGTCGTAATGTGACCCAACATGCAGTGCAGTTAGTATTACCGCCCCAAAGTGTTTTCCTCTTAATGATTTCTTTTTTATGCAATATTTAAATAATTACACATTATACCTTTTGTGACTGTTACAAAGCACTGACACGGGAGACTCCTTCCACAAATGTTTAACAAACATGTCCTTGCAGAAAGATTCACCCTATCAATGATTCTACATTTTTATTTGTAAAATAACAACACATTTTAAAAAAATGTCTTATTAGCCGTAGATTATGTGGAGCATCTTCTATATAAATCCCTGTGATTGAGCTGTTACTATAGAAACGATAACGTATTGGAACGAGCGCACTAATATTAACCTGTGATTTGAATTACAGCCAGTCAGATTCAAGAATTCAACTGTGATGTGGTATGAAGCGTTATTACAATATAATCGCAGCAGTAGCTGTACAGTTACATCCTTTGATTACACTAGAATTTGCAATTATTGTGAATATTTTTTACAGAATGCCAGACATGCTACTGTATCATACTGTAAGCCACATTTATAGTCTCATACTGGACTGAACACAGTATTTTACTGTCAAAATTACAGAAATTCTTCACTCTGTGTGTGTGTGTGTGTGTGTGTGTGTGTGTGTGTGTTGTGCTCTAACGCCTCAATTTATTTGTGTGTCAGCCTTATTAAAAACGGTGCCATTGCAATGTGATGTATTTGGCCACTATTTCTCTCTTGGGCCCTACACACACACACACACACACACACATATTTCCTGCCTCCTGATGATGTTTTGCGTGAAGCTAATGTGCAAGGTGGCAGGCACTCAAACCTGAGACAGGAAGAGACACAAAAATAGAGGGAGAAGAAAAGAGAGGGGAATCAAGAATAAGGAAGAGAAAGATAGAAATGAAGGAAAGGGGAGGAAAGAGACAACAGAAGCGTCAGATATGGTGAGGGAGGATTTGTGTGTGTGTGTGTGTGTGTGTGTGTGTGTGAGAGAGAGAGAGAGAGAGAGAGAGAGAGGCTAAGAGGTGAAAAGAGAGAGACAGAGAACAGAGAGAGATAGAGAAACACAGAAAGAGAGCAAAAGAGAGACAGAGATAGAGAGTGACAGAGAAAGACAGAGCAAGAGAGAGAGAGAGAGAGAGAGAAAGAGAGAGATACAGATACAGATAACAGAGCTAGAGTGAGATAGACAAAGCTAGACAAAAAAAGAATGACAGACAGAGAATGACAGGCAGAGAGAGACAGAAAGACAGCGAGAGAGACAGACAGAGAGAAATAGAGATACAGAGAGAGAGAGAGAGAGATAGAGAGAGAGACAGGGTAAGTGAGAGATAAAAAGAGTCACACAGAGAAAGACAGGGAGACAGATAGGGACATAGAAAGACAGTAAGAGAAAGACAGATGGAGAGAAGAAGAGAGACACAGACAGAGTGAGAGATAGAGGGAGACAGGAGAAAGACAGAAAATAGAGCGAGAAAGAGAGCAAGAAAAGAGAGATAGGTGAGACAGAGGGACAGATAACAAAGAGAGACAGAAAGACAGAGAGAAGGACAGAGAACAGGGAGAAAGAGAGACAAAGAGAGAGAGAGCGAGAGACACAGAGAGAGTAAAAAACAGAGAGAGAGAGAGAGAGAGAGAGAGAGAGGGATGATGCCAGACTGCTCTGTGACAGCTGGCCAGTGGGAGGAACAGAGGTATGATGGAAGCATGAGGCAATAGTGTGACATTCTCCAAAGGGGAATTAGACAAAAAACGTTCATGTGTTTTCTCTTCGTCTCTTTCCTGTTTGGTTGATTCCACACACTCTTTTTCTTGACAGCTCGTTTTCTCTTGTTGGAGCCAGCATCCTGACTCGAGAGGCTATATCAGACACTGCTGGGTAATTAGATTAAAATGGCCCAAAATGGAAGACAAGTTATGTTTGTGTGCTGTTTCGGTGGAGCCTGAACATCCCCATGACAATAGAAAAACATGCCTGGCACTGGCAGCTAAAACAGCTAATAGCTCAGACAATACGTGGAGAGGAGCACAGTAGTGAAGAATATGCAGACAGACTAAAACACAACCTGTTTCTGGAGTGAAATGAACAATTAACAAATTATACAAAACAATCCAACAAGAGGAAATTACCATGCGTTACCACGACGACATAAACCAATCTGCTTGTGCTAACATTCAAAGTTGTGGGAATTAAGACAAAAGAGGGCGATTTCTCTAGATTTAATTAAAATAGCTTGCACAAAATCCAAATCTAAACATGAATTTTGTAAATCTGAATTTTTAAGCTGAAGATTCACCGTAAGCACGAGCCCGCAGGACTATATGGCCACGATTGCAAATGCGATGTTGCTTAATTATCCAATGAAGCAAGAGTGAGACTGCGTTTGGGAAGTGCAGATCTTTAGGGTATCTATGTGGGACCTTATGTAGCAGAAGGTGAATCAATTGCATGAGTGCAGAAATCCAGAGTGCAGAATTACAACATAAGGATCTGGCACCAGCATCACCAGGCATCATCAGGAGTGCAAGTACTATACATATCTATCACCTGAAAAAGTAAACTTAGTGGGGGGTGAAAATTTTATGGTCATTTAAGGTTACATTCCTGGATGAAAGTCCCCTACTGACGGTACAAAACACATACTCTTGAGGTTACCACCCTGGTGACACACAACGATAGTCTATAAAGGGGCCTGATAAGGATTCAGGTAATTACGATCAGGAGTGTTATCTGCCAAAATTTTTGTTAGATAAATGTTAAATCCATTTTTAAAGTGTTTTTCTTGACGCTGAAATTTCTATGTTGATCCCCTTGACATAAATCGTGACAGTAATTTGTATCGCATGACTGGAATAATTCCAATAAACAAAATTCTATAATATAAATAAAGAGATATATGAAAGTCATGAAAGTGTTTTCCCATTTCATTTTGTTTGAAGAAGTTAATAAAGTAAATGCAAACTCAAATTTATCTCTATACGTACTTTAGCCAAATCAACAGTACATATCATTAAAAAAAGAAATAAATATACTTCCATCTGATTTAGATGTCCATAATCATTGTAAAGAAGTCATTTGAACTAATCACAAAAAAAACAACCATTTATCAGGGTTACAGAGCAGTGTGTCCTGAATCTGACACTAATGCAGAACCTGAATTCATCAACATTTAAGTAATTTAGACTGGTGCTCCAGTAAACTGGGTCAGGGAACGCCCCTGGTTATGATGTCTCCTGATGTGATTTGCAGCAGACCACATGGTGGCTACATCTTAAACGTCCTGCCAGTCTACCCAGGCCTTGTTTCCTTATTTCAGAGAAACAGAGTCCATCTTTTTTACTGAAATGTCCTTAGCAGTGAATTGAGGATTTTTTTTTTTTTTTAAAGGTGACCTGATTAGACATTTCTCCACCTGGATCTCATTAAGTAAAATGCAGCCAGCAACGTTTTGTGTGAGTGGCAAATTGAAATACATTAGACATGCAGCATTGCTGATTGTAGGGCTTGCAAAAAAAATAAAAATAAATAAATAAATAAATAAAAGTAACCATAGCTCTTTTACCATTTAGTAAAATGTTGAATTTTCGTCTTCACAACACTGGACGTGAGGCAGGCATACACCCTGGATGGGACGCCGGCCCACAACTAATACAAGTAAACTAAAATCTTCTTACCCACTGTCTTACTATTCTCTTCACATATCATCTTCATACAGCATTCCTGAGACGTCATTTGGTCCACTGGATTCATGGAGTGTGGTTGCCATCCAGTGCCAGCCAGAATGAAGGGTAGCACCTACCTTTTGGACACTTTCCACCTGATCAAGCTTGCTTTAGTATGTCTTTATATGTTTAGGGTCTTGAATCAAAGATCGTTATAATACCATTAACAAGATATTAGATATTACCAAATGGTTATGGCTAGATGGAGCTCAGTATCAGATGTTCTGTCCATTAGACAGGGGTATCTTTTGTGCACTTTTCTGGCTACAAGTTGAACTTCCATGTGCCAGTTCTTGACGAGAAAACAAACTTATAAACATACAATGAGCTTTTCGGGGCAAGCCAGTTTTCCTGGTCTTCATATATTCCTGGCTTTAAAAGTTATTAAAGAAGCACCTAGTGGTGAGTAAACAATATAAACTCGCAGAAAAGTTCCTATTTCTGTCATCAGTTATTGGCTAAATTTATTAATTAAACATAACATACTCTTAAGCGAAGCTAGAAGTCTGGTTCGCAAGGTTAATCCTCAAATATCATCTTCATACAGCATCACTGAGATGTCTTTTTGTCTAGTGGATCCATGGAGTGTGGTTGCCACCCAGTGGCCAGAACTGATCTGCAGGCACTGACCTGTTTCTACTATCTGACATCTACCTGCTCAAACTCGCTTCAGCATGTCTGTCAAACTGGGACTCAATTTCTAACATCCAGTATGACCTTGGAACAACATCAGTGCCCAGCGTCTTGTGCTATTGTGGCAGAATGGACAGAAATCCTCACAGTCACTTTCCAAAATCTGGAAAATGGAAAGCCTTCCCAGAAGAGTGAAGGTTATTATAGCAGCAAAGTGGAAACGACTTAATATTCATGCCCATGGTTTTGGAATGGGATGCTCAGTACTCAGGTGTCTACACACCTTTGGCCATATAGTGTACCTCCCAAAGCATTCCAGTAGGTGGATTGGCTATGTTAAACTGCTCCTAGGTGTGAAAGAGTGTGCCATGGTGTGTGTATGTTGCTCCTCGATGGACTGGTGTGTATTCCTGCCACATACCCAGTGTTCCCGGGATAGGCTCCAGATACACAAGGATAAAGGGTTTACTGATGATGAATGAATGAACCCCAAGCAATGCTGCTAGATATTTGAATTTTTAGATGTAAAGCACCTCATGGACCTCACTCATATTCACACACACATTTGGCTTCTCTATGAGGAAGAGCTCTTATTCTTAAAGATTCCAAATATTGAAGTCCCTTTCTTTGTTTTATATTCTTCAAAATTCTAAAACTTTCCATTTATCTCCATTTAAAAAAAAAAAAAAAGCCCAGATTTTCAATGTAGTCTCTGATATTTGGACCCCACTGTATGTAAATTAAAAGTAATATTAGACATAAGGGTCCTTCACAACAACCTGCTCTTTTCAGATAAATAACTTTAATATACAAAATCTGCGGCACTTAGAAACAAGCGTTTTTGCCCCATTTAAAGGTAAAGTAACTACACTTTATCTTTAAATATAATTTTATTGTTAAATTAATGTATGAAACCACATAAAAGAATCTAAACATCCCTTAGCATAAGGCATCCATTATAGATTATGAAAAAAATGTGAAATATTAAATATTTGCAATATTTCACAAGTCACACTTTCAACAAGAAATTTCATCACCGGACTTTCCTGATGACTTTCCCAAAGAAGAAAAGTAAGTTCTCATTTTTTTTCTCGATTTTAATATTGACTGACAAGGTCATTTTGAAAGTACAACCCTGTTAACCAAATTATAGATTGAAAGAAAATTATTAACATCACAAAAAAAATACATTTTAGGTTATTTAGGTAACTCATATCTCATAATTTTAGGTAACTCATATCCTCATGTCATTAGCATGCATGCTAGTTAACCACACATTGTGTATTTGCTCAGTTTATGCTAAAATCTCAACCCTGTTATTCATTTAAGAGCAAAATAAAGCAATTGTCAGCAAAGAACTGACATAAATTTGAGATATTGTCACTTGAGATGAGTTCATTTTTTTTTTTTGAATGGTTAAATGCGTGAATTCTTAGCTATTCAGAATATTATTTAGATAATATCCTGATATTCAACCCAGAACTATGTTGTAGGACATCGGTGCTGCAGATCAACAATTATTCATCTTCTATTTTAACTACTGTAACTATTTTATCCTGATCAATGTTGCAGTGAAATTTATTTGGAAACCTCAGAATCTAATATGACCATCTGGTTTCAGTAATATTTTAATATGAGAGTACATACCCCACACCAGAACATTATTGGTATTGGTCCAAATAAGGAATAAGAAAATAATTATTATTAAAATTAGTAAGAATTATTCATTTATTATTTTACAACTTGATACATCTTAAAGTAAACCTTAGACAAGGGGCATTCAACTAAAATTCAACTAGAACAAGCTCCAGTTACAGTAAATTAAATAAATAAGCAACTAACATGACTGAATGGTGACAATAGTTACCTTGTAATGCTGTAATGATTCCTGTGTGGATATAAATAAGACAGTTTAAAGTGTCTCCACTTTTGACTTGCACCATAGACTCTGAACAGTTTTTAATAGACGCATGATTCTCTGTTCATTTGCGTTTAAAGATGTTTTCATCATCAACTTTATCTTAAACAAGTCCTGTCGGGAGTTCACTAATCTGACCAGAGAAGGTAAATAAAATGAAAAATTTATTAAACCCTCCCATTTCTGACCTAATGTCTCTAGCCCTGTAGCTTGTCTCTGGTCTGATGAGCTGCCTTCAGCTAAATAATTTCAGCTAAATACTTTTTGCTGTTTTACAGTCAAAAGTCACACACTGTAAAAGATTTTTTTGGCCATGAGTTGTGATTGGCAGTCTTAGAACACATAATGTGGCATGTTCACTGGTAGCCGATTTAGCGCCATTGCACCCAAAAGACAACAAAGACAACGCCAATGTGAGAATTTTTAATCAAAGCTCAATATGTGAGTGCTGTTACGATGTTCACCTAAAAAAAAAACCAATAAGCAAAACTTAAGGGCCAGCTACAAATACTGTAGTAACAATGGCAAAATGGAAACAAAACATGCAAATGAATAGAAAAATATCTTTATTACATCAAGCTGATTGATGACGTAAGCAGAACAGGTCTATCTTTAGGGGCGATTCTTCATATAATATGACCACAATTTTATTGTGATCATCTCATACAGTGTGACAAGTAATAATCTGAAAATAACACTCAAATTGCACAGTGTAAAACTGGTTTAAGATGATCTGCTCCAGAAGCTGAGCTAGAGTCACTGAAATAAGACTATTTTTTTGTTTATTGGTTCTGCTGCAGTATATTTCAAGTACTTGTTTCTGTCCGAAATTAAGCCGTTATAGAGAGTGTCATACTGTGGTTTCGCAACCAGGAATGCTTTAGGGATGTGCGTAAAAGAGCAAGAGAAGGACATGGGCATACAAAGGGCAAGACACTTAACATATATTTGTCATATATTTCTTTTTAAACTTTATGTTCAAAATGAGGCATTTCATTTTCTCAGAACAGGTGCACACATTAGGTAACAGAGCAATGACAGGACAGGGGTGGAGACAAGACTAGAACCAAAAGAAAGGCACATATAAAACGCAAGAAAAAAAACACATGAACCTGCTATGAAAGTCCCAGTGTAAGGTGTTAGTTCTGTGTTAAAGACTTAAGACAGGTCACGAGTAAACACTTGTACGAGGTTATTACACGGGCCTATGTCTCACATTTTATTCTCATTTTTGAGTTGTTTTTTGAGCCAGCGCATGAACTGCTTGAACTCAAGTTTGAAAAAAAAATCAGCAGGAACTCTCTGGCTCAAGACAGGCCTTACTTCATCTGTTCTCTGACACATGAACAAAGAAAACTTTTTACCCTTCCTCTTTCTTTCTGTGTTTTGAAACATTTTGGTATGAAATAGTCTACTACCAATAACTGTTTCTATTTAATTAATAAAGGTGTGGTAATTCTTAAAGCAAATTTGACTTTACTGAGTAAATACACGGTGATAAGAGATATAAGAAATGTAGAGATAGCAATTACAGTTGCGTTTTATAGGAGCACGTAGGGGTTACCATTCGAGTGAAATACAGTTACGTGCAAATGTCTGCATTGCCGCTTACCTCAACATACCACATTAAATATTCTGATGGCGAATTTTTAATGGCCGAGAGAGGCAAAGAAATATCATCCTGTATGAACTGTATCAATCCAGCAAAAGAGAACATCTTACTAAAGTATCTTGCTAATTGTCAACTTGTGTGTTTTTTGTGGCCGTTGTAATTAAATGTTGTTTTTAACAAGTACTTTGAAGGTCAAACTGAAATTATAAGGAGGAAACGTATATTTTACACTCTCGTACGTAAAATAAAGTACAAATCGTCCTATATAATACTTAGGTACAGTAATGAAGCGTTTTCAAACTGAAGTATTTTCAAGGCCTGGGGAGTGCCAGTGGTGTTCAGTGGTGTAGTTCTCTAAATTCTGGTTCTCCAAAGTAAACCAGCTGACATTTTCCTCAGCATGTGACCTTTCAGTTTTGTTTGTCTTTCTCAACTTTGTAAGAAATCACACAAGGAAAATAGTGAGACTTATCTCTCTCTCTCTCGCTCTCTCTCTCTCCTATTTTTGTAAGTCAGTTGACCAAAACCTGCTGCCACACCTTCAGCACCTTCAGGGCTGTTCAGTGGTTCTTCGGATATTTAAAGTACACTATATGGCCAGAAGTTTGTGGACACCTGACCATCACACCCATATGTGGTTCTTCCCTAAACTGTTGCCACAAAGTTGGAAGCTCACAATTGTATAGAATGTCACTGTATGCTGTACAATTGAGCTTATTATAACAGCAAAGGAGGGACGAGGTGTTCAGCAAGCACAGGTGTGATGGTCAGGTGTCCACAAACTTTTGGCCATATAGTGTACTTATTAAGCTCCCTGAAGAGCGTCTACTAGGAACCACCTCTGAAAACTCAGAACCTTACAGAGTTCCCTCTGAGAAACCTTAGGGGACCTTAGATTTAATTTTTGATTAAGAAAAATACACTCAGTGCCTATAAGAAAGAAATGAAAATCTCATGTCAGCCCTACATAACTCAACTAATTAATGACAACAATAACTAATTAATGACAAAAAATAACTAGAAATGGCATGAGAACACTTTTTGTTTATGATCCTGATACAGATTTGTATTTTTGTATTTGTATTTTTTTTTTTAACCGAAGCACTTCCCAGTTAAGCTTTGTCATAAAAATCACTTAAATTATATAAAGTATAAATATAAAATCATTTACATAAAGTATATTATATAAATATAATAAAAGTAATCGTAACAAAAGAAAAAAACAGTCAAGGCTCTTTATATACTGTATATATATATATATATATATATATATATATATATATATGATTTTTTTTTAAATTTCCAGTTCCAAAAGTAAATTTCTTCTCCAAATCCAATTCCAATCTTTGCCATTTGTTACAGGATCCAAAATGCAATATGCTTTTTCCGATATCCAATACATCATTCTTTCCTGATATTGGCCTGATACCAATACTGGTATATAAATGAAATAATAATTTATTTTTTCTGCTATTAACTTGTTAATAAACCCCACCAAACTCACTCCAGGAACTCCCTTTTTCCAAGATATGATCACACACATTAGAATAATATTTTAAGCTCTCGTGGAAGTGGATTCGACCTTTCTTGTTCTGCATGTCCATGCACTCCCAAGAGTACTTTCTGTAATCTTCTTTAATTTTTCTCTGTAATTTTTATTTACATTGCGAATTCTTCATTGGAGAGGAGGAATATTCCCCAATTCCCAAAAGCATTCTATTGTTACTCCATTTCTCAAGAAGAAGACCTACTTATTATTAGCAGCTACAGACTAAATCATTAGTCAATCCTTTCCCTGAGCTACTTTTATATATTTTACATCAATTGCTTTGTGTTTTCTATCTGTAAAGCACTTTGGGTTGCATTTTATGTATGAAGTGTTATATAAATAAATATGAGTAATATTATATAAAGTATTAATATTATATAAATTATTAATATTAATTAAATATAATTTATATTGTATTGTATTATATTATATTATACAGTATTATAATATTTCCCTAAGAGTGAACAGGACATTAGTACTTTGAAGTAAAAGTAAAGAAATAAAAATAAGTAAAGAAATATGTGTACAGGACGTATTTATCTGAGTACATGGTTCACTGTAATGGTACTTTTTGAATATAAGTAATTCCTTTTACTTTTATTAGAGTTTTTTTTATAAATAAAAAATATTCAACCTCATGACATTGATCAGTGTTAAACGGTAAATAATAATAATAATAATAATAATAATAATGCATTTATTCCCAAAAGATAATATTATAAGCAAAATACAGTATTTGCAAAATTTTAAATAATTTAGTTTCAAGAGCCAATCAGAATAAAGCTATTTCCTGCCAAAAGTTCAGGCATCAAATTTTTTTTTTTTTTTACTAGTTGACTAGTTAATTTCCTCTTACCTAAGTACTTTTCTCTTTTACTCAAGTGAACTATTGAGTTATTGAATTTATTTTCCCATGCTACAAAAGTGGTGTAAATTCAGAGTGATACAGCAATGAACATTTTCTTTCTCTTTTTTTTTTAAAGGTGTCAACATTTCCTTCTGTTTTTCTCTTTTTTCGCTTTCCTTTTTTTGGTTGTGATAATTGTGATAATAATTTCAGAAAAAAATGAGAAGACCTATTAAGAAAAACAAACAAAAATATTGAGGGTTTTTATAGTAAAGCCCTTTATTTTATTTATTATTTTTTATTTTATTTATTTGTTTATTTTTATTTTCAAATTCTAATCCACAATATTGCAGTTTTGTCTGTGCTTCAATTTATGTTTTAATTTGTGCAATTAAAAGTCTACTGAGGAAGTAACGTGTTTTGCAACATTTCTTACTCATACGCAAGCTGGTACACAAATTAAGCAAAACATCTCATATGATGAACAAATCAGCCAAATTCTGTTGTATAGACTGTTTATATAACAGTTAAGCGCATTGAGACTTTACTAAGAAAAAGACACAACAAACAAAATACACTGCAAATTAAAAAAAAAAACACACACACACACACACAAAAATAAAGCTTAAGCAAATATATACACTTATTGTGTTATATTACTTTAATAACTACAGTAATAATAGATTTCCATTTGGATTTGCACCAAAAAAATTAAAGCACTGTTGAGGACACACTTCAGTACTCTTTATCAAGCATGTTTAGGACTTAATGTAGCACGACATCCAGTATTTCATCATAACCAAAGTGCATGAATATGACAAGCAATAATGTACATCTCAGTGGTGTTAAGCTCAGCTGGCTTCACTCGAGATACAAACATCACATACATCCTGTGACAAACCCACAAACATGCATGATCCACAATGATTCTCAATCCTTACCCTGAGCAACTAACTTTATGTTACTGCTTTCACTGCTGTAAAATCTTGCTGATTAAAAGGTCTTTAAAATTAGCTAATGAATTAATTCAGGTGAGGTGGAGTGTGAAAATTGCAAACATGGCAGAGCACTGGCGATGTGAACCACACCAGTAGAAGAACACAATTCCTGTGAATTCTGTACTTCCTGTCTTTTGAGGAACACAAAAACTTGCCCAAGAATACAACATTGTGACATTCCGACAAAAGGGGAAGTCCAGAACACGCTACTGCTGATATTTTACATGTCAAAATAAAGATGGGTTCAAACCCTACTTCCAATTCTATGAAATCCTGGAATTTCTTTTGGACAGTGCACGGACAATTATGAAATTAGCCATCGGCCACTTGGTTCAAGTAATAATTCACCCTGAGTCTTTATAATTAACATGTGAAATTCAATAGTTCAATCCACGAATTCATTTGTAAAGAAATACTGAGTTGACTTTTTCAGTTTAGACTTCTTTTATGGACGTGCTTATCTATTTTCACATTGGTTAACAGTTTCCTAAATTACCCATAATGCCATTCGACTCCCTGCTGATAGTGATGCCAGTGGGAATTCAGTTCTACCTTCTGGATAAAAATATGAAATTCCTTCTATCCCAGATGAAGGCTCATTTTTTACATCTCATCTGAAAATGCCAAGTCTTTGTTAGATGTCTCAGACTGTAAAAACAACTTGCTAGTAAAGGTTGTTTGAGGTTTTTCAAATCTCTGCTACTCCTTCTGTTCAAAGACACTCAGTTCTTCACTCTGTTTCCTGATTTTCACAGACAAACCCGTGGTGCTGGTGTGGTTGGAGCAGTTTTTCCCCTGCTTCACTTTCTTCAGGTGATCCTGGATGTACATTCGGAACTTCCTGGTGGAAAAGCAGTATACTATTGGGTCCAGGATGCAGTTCAACCCCATGAGGAGCAGCGTGACTTGGTGGGCGTCGTTCAGATACTGCAGGGTTTCCTCACTCCAGTTGGTCATCTTCAGAACGCCCAGCGTCCATGGTCCCTGGACTACGTGATGAGGAACAAAACAAATTACAAACACACCTACAACTGCGCACAGCATCCGCAAGGCGCGACGTTTGGTACCATAGGGTCGTCTTCCTGTACTGGGTCGTGGCTGACTAATGGGCTGTGCTAGGAGGGTGCAAGCGATAAGCACATTGCACAACACCACAAGGAGGAAGACTGTAAAGAACAGGCCAATGATGATGAAGTGGATAACAACAACAGGGAGCTTGGATTCAGAATTATTGTTATGGTAGCCTTCGAAGCATCGTGAGACTCCTGCATGCTTGTCTTCCTGGATGCCAGGCTCAGCAAGCTGATTGGCTGCCGCCGCCAGGGTAATAGCCCAGACAATCACTGAGGTAATGGCACCGCGTTTCCAGCAGTCAGAGGACGCAGCCACCAGTGGCCGAGTCACAGCCCAGTAGCGATTGATGCTGATGACGGTGAGGAAGAGGACAGAGCAGTAGGTATTGATGAAGAACAGTGAGCCACTAATGCGGCACAGAGCATCCGAGTAGATCCAGTTGCCACGATGACTGTAATAGCTAATCCAGAAGGGAAGCACACAGACGAAAAGTAGGTCTGCCACAGTCAGGTTGGTCATGTAGATGCGCATCTCACTCATGGCCCTGGACTCTCGCATGTGATGCAGGACATAGAGGGCATATGCATTGGCTGCCAGCCCGATTACAAACACCACGCCGTAGAAAGCTGGGAAGAGTGTGTAGCGGAATTCTGAGTCCAGGAAAGATTCGTCTGGTTGCTGTGTGGTGAAGTTCCCTGAAGTGTTCGCGCTGACAGGAGGCTCTGTTGAAGACATCTGAAAAAGACATTTCAATCAGCATGTGATCTTTTAACTATGTAAGAAGTCACACAAGACAAAATAAGAAGTTCTCTCTCTCTCTCTGTCTCTCTCTCTCTCTCTCCTTTTCTTTCTTTATCACTACAAATTGGCAACAGTCAAGGCAGGCAGTGATTTCTCAGATACAGTCAATTCCTTCCAGAGAGGATTCTTTATATTTCTGTTCCCATTCTGTATAAAGTGCAGGATGTGTGATGAGAAGGACTTCCTAGCTTCAAAATTCTTTCTAAGTCTCTCTCTCTCTCTCTCTCTCTCTCTCTCTTCTATTTTATATAACTAAATAAATGTCCAGTGGCCAAGACCTGCTACGACACTTTTGGAAGAAAAAAAAGGTTCTTCAACAGTTCTTGAGTATTTCAAGTTCTTAACTACCTACTTGTTTCTTTGTTTCTACGTTGAACCCTTCCTGATGGAGAAACACTGCTGTAGGGTTCTACACAGAATCTTTAGCGGTTCCCCAAATGCGACAATAATAAGAACCCTTAAGGGTTCTAGATTTAAATTCCTCAGAGTGTACAGGATATAAGTTTTCCTGGGTCGCAGTGAATCTGGGGCCTATCCCAAGAACACTCTGAATTACACCCTGAATGGGGCACCAGCCCATTGTAGGCCACGATTAACACACACATTTTTGGGAGGTGGGGGGAAACTGGAGAACCTTGAGAAAACCCACAGAAACATGGGAAGAACATGCACAGACACTAACTCGAGCTCAGGATCAAACCAAACCAGCAACACTACTACACTACGACATATACATTATTTCATTGCGCCTTGTCGTATCTGGTTCAGCCACTGCTACAGAATTATTGGCAAAATGATTGTATCATTAAAAATAAACATTACATGCAGATTTGCTACTTGAACAATACAAGAAATGACATATCTAAATATCACTCTCATAAGAATGTCTTATTTTAATGAACAGCATTTTCTCTCAAAGACAAAATAAAGTTTCAAGACTTTAAAATAAACACAAAAAATATGGGCAGCCTTAAAAAATTACACATTTTTTCTGAGTTTGACTATTTCCTGTTTCCCTGGGGTATTAATATTATAAATATAAGTTTATACACCAACACCATTTGTATAGAAGTACAGAGCAACCCAATATGTTCAAGCTCAAGATATTCGTCAGTGTATGTGTTCATTTTATAGAATAAATGTTGCTCATTTTTATGAAGCATACTAGTAATTTTGGAATTGAATATCTTTCTCTTTCTATTTGCCTACAGAGTAATATAAAATTAAACAATTCAATTCAAATCTCTCTTGTGCCTCATTTTGTCTCTTCTCCATCTCTTTCTTAGACATGGCAGTGCTTTCTCTTCCTAGTTGTACACACAAAGCAAGACTTGTTCCAGTGTGTGTACTGATTTTGAGAGCTGTTGCTTATGGGGGAAGAAAATCACATATATTTCACACGTGATCATCTTTTTCTACAAAGTGATTATGTGACTAATATGTGATTACATGTGAAACAAATTCGAAAGTGCATTTCAATATGTGACTTTACTGTAAGAGTATTTATTCTTTAACAACATTTACATGGCTAGAAGTCACTCAAGCCAAATAAATGTCTGTTCAGTTTATGCTTTTACAAGCTGTTGTAAAAGGGTGGACTGCACAGTACGTGACAGAGTGCATCATGCATCTGGCCACTGAGCTGGAGTTTCCCATGATGACTCAAATCTGTGAGCCACCAGAGGCTTCCACACCTCAGGTGAGATAATATTTTTACTGACTGCTATAATCCAGCTGTAATGTCAACACAGACATAATTCTTTGAATGCAAAATACGATGGATTTTTCATTCAAATGTATTGTAAATCATAATTGTAACTACACTCTCAGGAAAAAAAAAGCGGTGCTTCAAGGGTTCCTTAACGGTTTATTGGATAATTAAGGCTTCTTAGCCACCTAAAAAGAGTTCTACTTGGACACTGTATCTCATAAGGAAACACAGCAATGCCGAATATATTCTAAATCAAAAATCCACACAAGCAACTTGTACATCTATAATATTTACTGCCGCTAAATAATAGATAATAATAGATTTTCTATGTCATATATTATATCAACATCATATGTTACTGGGATTTTCATTTTATAAATATAACCATTATAATAACTTAACATACCAAGTCATTTGACATAGGTTTACAGTAGTCTGTAAAGAAAAGAAAAACCAGTTGCATCAGATGCTCACAAGATTATGATTAGTTACAGCTGCTGGTAAAAAGGAAACATGAGACATGGAAGCTTCCGTTCCACTTACAGTCATCATGAAACATTTCAGAGCACAGTGCCTAGAGGTGTGGCACATTTCAGGGTAATTCTCACATTACACAATTTATCACAGATTACACTATCAGGCTATGTAAACTCTACACAATGTCTACAAAATGTTCCTCAAGGGGTCTTTTTGGAGTGCTTAAAATGGTCTACAAAGAACAAATCTACTTGGTCTATACAGAACAATTGCTGAAGAGTCCATCTGTTGTCATGCATAATCTGTCTGCCTGTCATCAGTGGGGAAAAGGTTCATCAAAGCTTCTGTGACTGCTTAAATCTTAGCTTTTTTTCTGATCTCTTCTGAAAGAGAAACCTTATGAGATACAGTGTCCAAGTAGAACTCTTTTGAGGTGGCTAAGAAGCCTTAATTATCCAATAAACCTTTAAAGAACCTTTGAAGCACCCCTTTTTTTGAAACATCAAGAGATCCCCCAAAGAGGTAACCCCCTTTAGAGTCATACATATCATATCAAATTATAGAAGATTCAGTGGTATCTTTGCCTTCCATCCATCCATCCATCCATCCATCCAAGGAGCCTGGAGCCTATCCCAGTGGACTCGGGGCACCAGGCGGGGGACACCCTGGACAGGGTGCCAACCCATCACTAGGCATACACACACCCATTCACGCACTACAATGCATGTCTCTGGACTGGGGGAGGAAACAAGAGTACCTGGGGGAAACCCCCAAAGCACAGGGAGAACATGCAAACTCCACACACACTCCTTCTTCATCAGCTGTGCAAGTAAAATGCTTCTGAGGTTGTAAGAGTTTGATAAACCGATAGATATGATAGTAGAAATGGTTGATATTGTACCATTTCATGAGGTTCTAAAGTATCAAGGGAAATATGAGCTCTTTCTTTGTTCGTTTCCTCACTTCATTGCTTCCATAACAATAACTAGCAGTGTCAACAGAATCTTTCATTCTGATGATACAAAGGTTCAGCCAGTCTTTTCTTGGAGACTGATTAAAAGACATTGGCTGATTATTTTGTCAAACTCCTTTGAATATCTACTGGTTTATCAAACTCCTACAGCCTCAGAAACACTTTGCTTGCACAGCTGATGAAGAAAATTTGTCCAAACATCTTGTTTCTCTGGAAACTTTCTGTACTGAGCTTGGGTTACTGTCTGCGTGGGTTTCCTCCAGGTTCTCTGGTTTCCTCTCACCTCCCAAAAACATGCTAATAAGTGCACTGGCTAGGCTACATTGCCCCTAGGTGTGAATGAGCTTGTGAATGGGTGAGTGCATGATGCCCTGTGTTGGACGATGAATGAATGAAGAAAGAATGAATATAAGAATGTGTGAAAACCTGAATTCACCCACCATGTGCCAAGGCACCATGCACACATATTCACACCTACGGACTATTTAGCATAGCCAATCCACCTCCCTGCATGTCATTGGACAGTGGGACTACCCTGGAGAACTTGGAAGGAACCCACACACTCGAGCTCAGGATTGAACTGGGAGCTGTGATACAACATCACTACTTTCTGTGCCACTATACCACCATAAACTCTTTATGAATATTAGTTTTCCCAAATAATGTTTGTCACTAATGTTTTGTGTTTCCATAAGTCTATTAGGTTTAACATGTACAAGTGGATGGGATGTTTGCTCAGAATAATATTAAAACAGGTTAAGATCATTCCAACTGAGATAATACAGAGACATCAGAGTTATTTAAATGGGTTGTGATGTAATATAATGACTAATAATCTACAAATGTTGTTTGCTCTTGTAATGTGTTTGTGTGTGTGTGTGTGTGTGTTGCTTGACTCACCTTAATTGGATCTTGCCACTGCCCTGGTTTGGAGAGCTGTGAAGAAGTTATGCTCCCTAAAAATTTTCTCTTTTTAATTAAAAAATCACAGTTCCTGTTATATATTCTTGCAGGTTCTTCTTCCAAAAGCTTTTTGCACAGTGACTGTTCGTTAGTATGTTTAAATAGTCAACACCGGATGGACGATATACTTCCAGTATGTTTTCTATATACGTGATAGTTTACCATCTAACAAGCAGTGCATTAAAGCAGACCAGTGTCCTGTGTTGACAGCTGCTTCTATGTGGAACGTGGAAATGGAGCAGCTTTTATTTCGCATAGATTTCGCAATGCAGCTTCACTGCCACACCTCCTCTTCCTCAATCTCTTACAATCAGCCCTATCTCTAATTCTGATCAAATGACTTAGAGTTTCCCTTTAAGACTATAACAAGCTTTTTTGTAAAAGAGGTTTAAGGATGAGTCAAGGCTGACATTTACAGATGAGTTATTATTATACAAGCAGAATTATTTCTTCAGAATTGTTTCTTCTATGAATTCCCAAAATTCAGAAAGAAATTGAATCAGTCATGAAGCAAATATAGAGTACTAAAATTAACTCTAGAGCCTTCAGAGAATTCTGCTGGATGAACTGTGTGATTCTTTACTATACTCCATCACAGGGTCTGTAAACCTAGGGCTTGGTTTGAACATGACTATTTACACAACATATATCAGGACACATATCAGAATCAGTACCAGCTGGAGATAAGTACTTATTAAAGACATTATTGCCAATGGTCAACGATGTCCCAGTGGTTTGGAACTGTAGGTGAAATACATGTTTCTAATATGTAAAGGCTTACTTGTACATCAAGAATCCAAATAGATAATAGATAGATGGACACTCATAATGTGATAGTGTCATATATATAATAGTGAACACATGGAGGCGATGTAAGCCCAGGTTTGTAGTCTTTACCCCTGAGCACCTGATTTCATGCTTCTGATGTAATGTGATGCGCTAACTTCAATCAAAACCTATAAGACGCATTAACCATAGAACAGATCTAGTCCACCACGCTCTGCTCTGATATGACTAGTTGCTTATTTGATTATTTAAACTGGGTCATTATATTTTCCAATATAATAAACAATCACTAGTTACTTCAGTAAGAATGCCTGTACACCTACACATTCATGCAATCAGCCAATCATGTAGCAGCAGAGTAATGAAGTGAAGTGAAGTGACTTGTGGATGTTGACCCATACTCAGAATTTGTGCTCTGCATTTAACATCCAAGTGCGCACACACACACAGTAGTGAACACACACCCGGAGCAGTAGGCAGCCTTTTTTGCCGCGGCGCCCGGGCAGCAGTTGGGGGTTTGGTGCCTTGCTCAAGGGTTTCACCTCAGTTGTGGTATTGAGGGTGGAAGAGAGCGCTGGTCATTTACTCCCCCACCTACAATCCCTGCTGGACCTGAGACTCGAACCCACGACTCTCTATCCATTAGGCCACGACTGCCCCCTAATGCATGCAGATACAGGTCAAGTGCTTAGATTCATATTCACATCAGACATCAGAATAGTAAAAAAAAAAAAAAGAAAAAAAAAGTGATCTCAGTGACTTTGACGGTGCCATGATTGTTGGTGCCATGATAGTTGGAAACTGCTGAGCTCCTCGAATTTTTACACTCTGGAGGAACCTGGAGGAATCCCATGCCGACAGTTTTGATGTGAATAACAAAAAAACATCCAACAGCAGTTCTGTAGGTAGCAGCACTTTGTTGATAAGAGCAGGAAGAGGACAATGGGCAGACTGTTTTGAGCTGACAGGAAGGCTACAGTAACTCAAATATCCACTCTTTACAACCGTGATGAGCAGAAAAGCATCTCAGGACACACAGTACGCTGAACATTGAGGCAGATGATCTACAACAGTAGAAGACCACATCAGGTTCCACTTTTATCAGCCAAGAACAGGAAGCTCTGAGTCACCGAAACTAGACAGCTGAAGATTAGACCAGACTCTGTTGAATTCTCGAATCAGTTTAATCAGAAGGTGTTGTTTAATTATCTATAACAGCTTGACTCTGACAATAGTGCTGACTGTAATTCAAAGGAAAGGTTTATATTAAAGCTCTCATTCTAATATGACAACATTTCTATAGTAACTGTACAACTGTAGCAGATAGAACAAACTGTCTTATTAAATTAGTATTATTAAGAGAGAGGAAAAATGAGAAGCTGGTAAGAGAATGTCTGTTTATAGCTGCTATAATGTAAATGATAATAGAACTAACTTGTCTTACAGATGTTCCACAACGTTAAAAGTAACTTTAAATGGATAGAAAGTACGATGTGTTGTCATTTATTACATACAAAATTGTAATTTGGGACATGCTGCTGTAGGAAAATAATCACACCACCCTATCATTGACTATTTTTTTATACACACCACATCACATACTTTTGGCCATTTAGTGTACAATGTTGTTTGAGGCACAAGTCTAGTAATCATTTAAATCACCATTTTTACAGGGTCTTTTTTATTATTTGTTATTTTCACTATCCCATGTCTACAGACTAGTTTTGGTGTTAAACTGAGCTCTAGTCATAAAACAGATTTCTGTGTGTGATTAGATTGAGCCACATCACTCAGAACGAACCTTGTTTTAATGTGCATGTGGCGACAACAACTGAACAAAAACGCACATAAAGCCACAGCCACACACATACACACACAGACTTGGGCACTGCTCAAGACACCACAGCTTAAATCCTGGATTAAGGTTAACGATATTGTGTGACCAGATTGTGGTTCTGATGCTAAATGTTCTCTAGATGAAAGCAAGGCGATGTTATAAAAGTAGATTCTTTCAGTTTATTACAGAGACTGCTCTTTCTGTGTGGGTATGAAAAAGATGTAAATAATAAAACAAGGTCTTTTGAAGCTGTTGTACCTTTTGCTGCAGTGTTAATATAGGCAGCGCTGGGATGTCAGAATGAGTCAGTGTCCTCTAGAAGGCAGTGTTGCTTATTCTTTTGCTTTGGGGCCTAAATCTGTCCAAGGCATCTTGAGTTTTATCTCTATACACACAGACCAATATATATATGCATGTATGTATATATATTTATGTATGTATGCATGTATGTATGTATGTATGTATGTGTTGCTATTTGCTGTTAACAACCCTGTGTGGTGTGGTGATGTAAATATCTCCAGGATGCATGACTTTGGACTTAGATTTCTCACGGTAACCTGGACGTGACATAGAATTTGTTCAGATAACGTGTTTAATGCATGCTCTGAAAAAGCACTGTTAATCCTCGACCACTTCTCAGTCCGTACAAGTGCTGTAAATAGAGCCTGAAAAAAAGCAATGGTGTGATTTCACCCAGGTGCGTTTTAGGGAATGTTGGCTGCAACCCAACAGGCTTATGGGATAGTGCAAAGTTTTAGTCACATTCCACAGGGAGCTAAAAGATCGCCTGGTGAACACACTTTTCTCTTTCTCTCTTATTCAGGACTGCTCTAGTCTAAGTCCTTACACTAAATAAAGCTAAACCTACACTCACACAAACATGTTAACACTGCTAATACAGACTTATAGCCAAAGTATGTTTCTCTCTAGAGTTCATTTATTGATTGCCACTAGCATTTTGGGGGGAAAAAATCCTAGAATCTCTGTCTAACTTGTTAAAAAGCACTTTGGAATCATGCTGTTATAGCACAATAAACAATAATGGGGTGGTGTGATGCACAGTGAGGTTACTGCTAATTATTTTTCCTATAACTGTACATCCAGAAGTGTTTTATTCCTCTAATACTACAGCAGTTTGTATTGACTTTCTCGTGGAAAACTTCTACAGCTTTACCACTGACTGTTACAAAGTGCTGACACTGGAGACTCCTTCCAAAAAAAGAAAGGCTGGTGATTGAATGACTGTCTATAACATAAGCGATACCAGGAACTAACTTGATTCGCAGACATTCCACAACATTAAAGGTAACAACAAATGGATAAAAAGGTTGATGTGTCATTCTTTAAGAAATGAAAAATCGTTGTTAGCGAGAGGAATAAGACACTTCAGGATGTGATATAAGAAAATAAACAACTTCAAGAAGTTCAAGTAACTCTGCTTCATGTCAGGCCACATCACAGCACCGTGGTGTTGATTATTTTCAATATAACCTCATGTCTTATCATGTTTTATTCCTTACTTAATGCAGTAGCTCAGTACTGGAGCATCCTGGACGTGCTCCAACATGCACCCTTTTCATGTGGGTGTTTATGAAACACATCCACATGCCATAACCTTCATTCCTCAAGTGCTGCATATGACACCTAATCAAATGACAAGTAATTATTACTATTATATTTAGTAACTATAATTACTGTAATGTTCATTTATTATAATAATAATAATAATACTAGTCCAGGCTCAAACATGTGCACTCATACACTGGGGAAAACCCTAGTAATTCTATTTTTAACTAAATTCAATTAAGAAATTGATTTGTTTTATAATCAGCAGTTGATATTTTGATAAAGAATCGGTCTGGGATCCGTAATCCACAAAAGCAACAAACTTTCTAGTTAACATATTTATTTCCGAGCACATGGATATGCGTAATGAGAACTGCTACATTTGAATGGTTTATTTATGAGCACTGTTCTCTAGCTGATGTATTATTCCCGCCTCCTCTGTAGTGCATGGGTATTTTATATAATCTCCATCTGCCGCTGGTCCTGTTCAGGCATGTACAGTAATGGTGCTCTGCCTCTGCAGGGAACGTGGCCTTTTATCGACTGAAGGCCTTTATTTTGGAAGAGGCCAACCTATGTGGGAAAAGGAGAGCCATCCAACCTCACAGCCTTTTTTTTCTACTAACAGGAAACACAAAAACAATGAGAACATGTCAGCTTTTTCAGATCAGTGTCAATAACTGATCTACATTTATGTAAAAGTAAATGCATAAGTAGAACCAATCCTTTAGTTAAATATATAAAGCCTTATTTGAACTGGATTAGCTTTAAATGAGGAGCTGAAAGAATGTAATTTTTACTTCTCTGGGATTTTCATCTCATCCAAATCAGTCATGTTAATAATTTAACATTAATCCGGGATACAGGATATGCCATAACAAACTTTTTTTTTTTTTTTTTTTTTTTGCAAATCACTTTTAGTAAGAAGCAGTTAGCATTACGTAACTCTAAAACAGCAATCATAAAAAAATAAATAAATAAATAAATAAATAAAACAGATAGAGATATAGCTACAGAGAGGGCATATTCCACGACTCCTGTTTCAGTTTGTTTTTGGAAACATCTAACTAGCTAGTTAAGGTTAACACGCTTATACTAATCCTTATAACATTGAATTAAATAGCTATGTTTTAGTGTTTGCTGTTATTTCATATTGTATGATATTAGCTTTTAGATCAAACCATGTGAGGTTTAGATTATCCTCCAGCTAGCTAATCAACAACAATAATAAAAACATATAACGAGCTACCAAACTATACAGTATGTCTGTCCTTAAATTGGTGTTTAAGGTTAAGAATGCCGACCGTATTCTAGCTGAGGTGCACATACTTATGTGCTTTCTGTACTAATTAACATTACTGAACTTGGTTGTAGATGAATTCAATAGTTTGTAAATTTGCAATTTGATTTATTCAAACATAATGTTGAACTGGTCAAATACTTGGTGAAAAAAAGGAGCTTGTTACTGGAACTACTGGTTAGTGGTTAGCAAATTCGCCTCACAAATCCAGGGTTGATGGTTTGATTCCCGCCTCTGCCCTGTATGTGTGGAATTTGCATGTTCTCCTGGTTGACTGGCATCTCTAAATTGTGTGAGTGTGTGCAGTTGTGCCCCTGCCTTGTGCCCCGAGTCCCTGGGATAGGCCCCAGGCTCCCCGTGACCCTTATGAATGCTTATGCAAAACAATCAGTTTGTACTAAATATATGAAGTATGGAATTTTTGCTGTGACAACCATGCGGACATTGTGAAAATACTCCCATCTCTCTGATTCATCACATGAATGTTTCGTATAATGCTAACAAGGAAGTTTAGAACAGGCATTTTTAAATACCCATTCTATGAGTGTACATCCTTTGCCTCTCTATGTATGTAATGAACTGCCCTATTATGGTCACCCAAATGGGTTTAGCTTTCCTTGTAGCTTTCCATTTGACTTCAGTGGTATGGAATCTAACTAAATTGTCAGAGTTGAGTCATCCTGGTTACATCACTTCAGTAAACAGGAAGTGGTAACTGCTAGTATTTGGACTACATTAACAGCCAGGAGTGGAAAAGGACTGAGAAATTATACTTTAGTGAAAATATATATAATGTGTCAAAATCCTACTTAATTAAAAGTGGAAGTATCCAGCCAAAAATGTTCTCAAGTGAAAGTAACAGTTCCTAGTTTTATATGTACTCAAATATTAAAAGGTAAGTGTTTTTAACCGATGAAACGAAGTAGTATTATTATTATTATTTTTATGTCTTATCTAAAACGCAACTACGCCGTTTTGCCAGAAAACGTTCTCTCTGTATGTTTGCTGGTCATATACATAACTGATGATAATGAATTCATCAGAAGTTTAAAAGAAAACATGTAAATAACCAATATTTACCATTAGCTACAATCTGACTTGCTGCCTAGCCAAGCTACATTAGTTACTATAATCAATGTTAGTCTAACCAGGCATTAGCAAAGAAAACATGCTAACTGTTCAATATAGCCTGTTGATATTAGAAAATTAGTGAAATTTACCTAGATGGAGTTCAGAAGATCCCTCATTTTATACAAGCATTTGCTTACACCAGCATATTGAAACATTTTACTGAGGTAGGGCCAGGAGCCCTCATCCTCAAGTTCCACACTGCAGTCATGTTTCTTATCCATCAAACACACATGGATAACTATAGCATTAACTACATTGTTCATCATGAGTATGTCAAAGCACATAGGGATTCCTGATAGTTTCTTCTCCATTGATGAACTTGATTGGATGCAATACTGAAATGATTGGATGCTTAACTGAGCCCATTAGATTGATATATAGCGTACAGTCTTTGGCTTGATGAGAGAAGAAGAGACCTTCAAGATTTGTAATGAGTATTTTGAAGGTAGAAATAAAATGTAAGGAGTAAAAAGTAATGTTTCTTGGAAATGTAATCAAGTAAATTATAAATACACCAAAATAATCCTTTTTTTATGTGGGGACATATATACACACAGATACATATACATTCATATACATACATAACTTATGCAGACATTGTTAGGGAAAAGGAGGTGGAGGACAAAGAAGGAAGAAAATAATATAAAGAGGAGAGAGAGAGAGAGAGAGAGAGAAAAAACACATCCATGCACCCATCCAGTCAGCCAGTAATGTGGGAACAGCACATAATTCTAAATAATACTTAATAACCAAAATAATACTTAAGTATAGTAATGAAGTACAATTGGTCAAGCATTTTCCATGATGGTAGTGTAGATGAAAATACCTAAAGGTGCTTCTGTAAAATTAGGATTTTGAGAAAAAGCACAGCCAGTAACAAATACTGAAGACCACTTTAATGAGAGAGCACATAGATTTTTTTAAGAAATTGTTCCATCTAGCAGTTAATGATTATTGATTGATAATGATTATTCATTATGTTCCTCTGGGGGAACCCTTAACTGTACTATGTAGATTCCTAAAATAGTAGGTTTCCCTTTTTGACAGAGGGTTTCAAGTAGAATCCCTTCAGGATACCCATTTAATGCCCTTAACTGTCCAAAGAAGCCTCGAGGAACTTTTTTTTTTTTTTTTAAATAAGAACGCAGAGGCACTGCAGTGGAAGAGAACAGCTACAGAGCAGTGAGTTGAAACATGATGACTCTGTACATTTCCAACCAGATGTTTTGTAGATTTTAAGTGAATTTCTTGAAATATTATTCCAGATTGTTCCCACTGCATGACAACTGTTACGTGAACATTCTACAAAGGACTAACAAGATCATTTCATCCAGTGATACACACACACACGTGTTCATGTCTTCATTTATTTGAAAAACCCAGTCTTGAGTAAACTTTACATAAAAACAGGTGGATAGAAGTCCTGCCAGTTCATTTTACAGTCTAAAATCACAGTCCCTGGCAGCTGAACTGCATCAAGCACAGTCTAAAATCATAGAAAGAGTCGGCACACAGAAGAGTCAGAGCTAAGAATGGAACTTGGCCTCCACTCCTCTGCCCACAACTACAAATTGTTGTATCCATGAATAAATGCCTTCTTTTCTTTTTTCAGACAGAAAATTGAGGAGTATGCTTTCATGAATGATATAAATGTCTTGTGTATATTTATAAGCACACAGAGTTTTACCCTTCTACTGGGCAGTCATGGAAGATTCCCTATGAAGACGATACCTCTTAATAAAAGGGTTTTTTGAATAGGTAAAGGTTCTACATTTCTAAAAGGGTTCCACTTTGGACTTTTTATGAATCTGAAACCATCTGTTTTAGGGTTCTACATAGACCGTTGTTGCTCCAGAGGGACAAACCAAAGAACATTAGGATAGTAGTTTAGTTTATAAATAAATCGTAATATAAGAGTACAGTAAAAAAAAAATTTTTAAAAATCTAAATTGCATCCAATACGAATACACACGAATAACTTGAATAACTTAAGTTTTTATTTTTCAGTAAATGATCATTAAAGCCAAAGCTTACTCAGTTCATCTGGTATTTTATGGATGTGCCAACAAAAGAGTCCTAAGGTTCATAAAATGTGGTAACAAAAGAGCAATAAAATGATTTAAAGTGTCATAGT